>NW_026652291.1:20042309-20271669 GCF_009828535.3 Hylobates moloch
AACCACTGGTCATGAAAGCTTGGGCAGGTTTCCCTAATCCTTTACACATCCTAGAGGTTGTTTTCATCCGACCAAAGCCTTAACAGTGTATTTGCTTACCACTTCCCTCTCTTTTAGCATAAAACTGAAGGACAGCATTTACAAAAATCCCATTAAATCCATTTATGGTATTTCCCTATCCTAGTGGTCTGGACCGTGGGTAAACAATAATTTTTTGCAGTGTAATATCTGTCTAAAATTTAAACCACGGGAATTTATGGGCAGAGGGTATGTCTCTGACTTATACACTTAGCTTTAAAAATTTTTTGGTACATTTAAAATAAAGACAGACAACTCTAGGCCTTAGCAATTTTAAAAGTTCTGTTTTTTTCTAATACATACACATATATACCTACTTGTGAGTCTGCATGTATATATATATATATATATAGTCTTTTTTTTCCCTAAAAAATATATAATCTTGTAAAATGCCACAAAATTGTTCATTATGTTTTTTAACTGTTCTCAATATGTGTGATTTATGGGAAGACAGATTTATTTTAAAATGATCAGAGGCTTGTATTCTGCTAACTCAGAGAAAACCCTGTAATTACAACAGAGAATCCTATCCTTATTATCTTCATAGGCAGAGTTCCTGGGGATTTTAATCCTCATTCAGGTTCCACGGCTAAAAAACCCCACATAATTGCAGTTTATTTCCTGAATTTTAAAAAAAAGAACACCCAATGTCTATAATAATAGCAGCAATAATTACAATAGTAGCTGTCCATTGAGCACCCACTATGTGCCAGATTCAATGCTAGACACTTCACATACATTTCATAGGTAATATTTAGTCCTTTATATGGACCATATCATTCTGAAATTACTTCCTCAGATATTAAAAAAGAATGGCATTTCATTTCCTGCTTTTTAACAGAAGTTGGTTGCTGTTATAAAACATAGACACCTCAATAGTAATGTCTTCTATGGGTGGTTGAAGCCTCCTGTAATTTTCTCTAGGGTCTTTATTTTCCTAACTTTTATTGAATATACACTGTCTTCTAGATGTAGTACTGGGCTCTAAGTTAAAAGAGTGAGCAAGATAGGCATTGTCCCTGACCTCAAGCATTTTATGTCCTAATCAGTGTAGAACACAGATGTAACATAAGCATGAGTTTGTGGACAAATTGGGCATTTTAAACTGTGTGCCTGGATTAAAGTGAATAAAAAACAAGCCTACGAACGCTGGGCGCAGTGGCTCATGCCCGTAATCCCAGCATTTCGGGAGGCTGAGGCGGATGGATCACCTGAGGTTGGGAGTTCAAGACAAGCCTGACCAACATGGAGAAGCCCCATCTCCACTAAAAATACAAAATTAGCCAGGGGTGGTGGCACATTCCTGTAATCTCAGCTACTTGGGAGGCTGAGGTAGGAGAATCACTTGAACCTGGGAGGTGCAGGTTGCAGTGAGCTAAGATCGTGCAATTGCACTCCAGCCTGGGCAACAAGAGCAAAACTCTGTCTCTAAATAAATAAATAAATAAATAAATTCCACATAGTCAAAGCAATACTAAGCAAAAAGAACAAATCTGAAGGCATTACATTACCCAACTTCAAACTATACTACAAGGCTATAATTACCAAAACAGCATGGTACTGGTATAAAAATAGGCACATAGACCAATGGAATAAGAGTAGAGAACCCCGAAATAAAGCCAAATACTTATAGCCAATGGATCTTCAACAAAGCATACAGAGACTTAAATTAGAGAAAGGACACCCTATTCAATAAATGGTTCTGGGAAGACCAGCATGCCACATGTAGAGGAATGAAATCGAATCCCCATCTCTCACCTTATACAAAAATCAACTCAAGATAGATCAAGAACTTATATCTAAGACCACAAATCATAAAAATTCTAAAAGATAACATCAAAAATTTATTCTGTGCATTGGTTTAGGTGAACAATTCATGATTAAGACCCCCAAAACAAATGCAGCAAAAACAAAAATCAATAAATGGGACCTAATTAAATGAAAAAGCTTCCGCACACCAGAAGAAATAATCAGTACACAGACGACCCACTGAGTGGAAGAAAATATTTGTAAACTATGCATCTGCCAAAGGACTAATATCCAGAATCTACAAGAAACTCAAATAAGTAAGCAAGAAAAAAGAAATAATCCCTTCAAAAAGTGGGCAAAGGACATGAATACACAATTCTCAAAAGAAGATATATAAACAGCCAACAAACATATGAAAAATGGCTCAGTATCACTAATTATCAGGGAAATGCAAACTAAAACCACAATGAGATACCACCTTACTCCTACGAGAGTGACCATAATTAAACAGTCAAACACAATGGATGTTGGGATGGGTGTGATGGAAAGGGAACACTTTTATACTGCTGGTGGGAATGTAAATTAGTATAATGACTATGGAAAACTGTATGAAGATTCCTTAAAGAACTAAAAGTAGACCTACCATTCGGTCCAGCAATCCCAGTACTGAGTATCTACCAAAAGGAAAAGAAGTCATTATATGAAAAAAGACACAGGCACAGGCATGTTTATAGCAGCGCAGTTCATAATTGCAAAGATATGGAACCAACCTAAGTGCCCATCAACCAATGAGTGGATAAAGAAAATGTGGCATATATACTCCATGTAATACTACTCAGCCATAAAAAGGAATGAGAGCATGTCTTTCGTGAAAACATGGATGGAGCTGGAGGCCATTTTTCTAAGTGAAGTTACTCAGGAATGGAAAACAAAATATCATATGTTCTCACTTATATGTGAGAGCTAAGCTATGAAGATGCAAAGGCGTAAGAATGATGTAATGGACTTTGAGGGGCTCGGCAGGGTGAGGGATACAGACTACAGAGTGAGTACACTGTACACTGCTCGGGTGACCAGTGCACTAAAATCTCAGAAATCACCACTAAAATAACTTATCCATGTAATCAAAAACTTATTATACCCCCAAGACTACTTAAATAAGAATAATTTTAAAAAATTTATTGTGTCCTGCTCTTGAAGGGACACTAACAAATGGAATTTTTCTTTGAACTCCACTGCTTTTGGAGAATATGTTGCTATTTCTTTTATTAAGTATGTCAGAAATACATTCAAATTTGTGAATCTAATTGGCTGTCACTGCTGACTAAAAGCTTGTAAAGTAGAGAGGATTGTTACACACTGGATCCTGGGGCTCGTTGTGAGTAGGTAGGAGGTATAGGCCTGTGATTTTGTGTTACTCTTGCAGGCATGTGGCTATGGCTGTGGTGGTGGTAGACCAGAGTCACTTTTGCTGCAATAAAATACAGTCTTGTTGATGACATGACTGTTTCCTGAGTATTTCTAAACATTCTTACTCAGCATAGTGCAAATATACTGGAGTTAGGCCTAGGGAAAAAATAATACAGTAAGTAGAAGATAGCAATAATAATTGATGGTAAGACTAGAGTTGTTTCCCAGGTTGTGGTTTTGAAACTATCTGCTTAAAATCACCTTGAGTGCTTGCTAAAAAGGTAGATTCCTGTGTCCCACCTAAAATCAATTTAATTTTAATCTCCTATGGCTTCAGGCTCTAATTGTGATAATAGGGACAGCTTCCTGGACCAGAGAAAGGGCCAACGTAGCTCAGAAAGATTCAGCATGATGACACAGAAACCTCATCTTACTGTCAGAAGAACTAAATTTGGGGTCTCATATATGTTGTTAACTAACAGGACATCTTTGGGCTGAATCATTTTAATTATCTGGCTTCAATTTCTTAGCTTTCTCCCTCCTCCTCCTCCTCCTCCTCCTCCTCCTCCTCCTCCTCTATCCCCATTAAATTATATCAAAACATGGCACTCTGATAAAGAAGTATGAGTAATTAGGCAGCATTATTCTCAAACACAGTGTCAGACGAGGACAAATTATTTAGCCAACCAATTAGCATTCAGCGAACACATAATGTAGATTTGCCACATTATAAGCCAAGGTCAGTGCTTTCAAGAAAGTACTAGGGCTTTTTGAAAACAAATTTTTCCTTAAGCCAAGACAAATAATATAATGTGGAAATAGTTAATGCAGACAAGTACTATGTGAGATCAGATTCAGTCCTCAGCTAGAGTTCTCAGATAAGATTTCATCAAAGCAGACTCCAAATGACACTTACAGGGTGACTGAATTTAAATTGTTGAAAAGTACTAATTGGATAACCCATATAAAAGTCAAGGAAGCTGTGATTTGGTTCTCAAAGAGTAAAAAAAAAAGTGTTGTGTGGGAAGAACAGTCTGAAGTCACGAGACCACAGTGTCAAGTCAATGCTCATCACAGAAATTTTGAAAGATTATGGTTCTAACTTGGCTGGTCATTATGTCTGTTAATGGTAAACCATACCTATGACATTTTAACTGAAAGAATCTGTCCTTGGGTGCTGGCTGTGAGAGAGTCAATATTTGCTCCTAGGCAACCAGCAGTATAAGAGAATAGAAAGGTGTATCTACAGACCTCAAAGGACATAGATGTCAGGGTCGGAGGTGTAGGGAGAAACATCCACTCTGGCAAGACTACGAGTGCCAAAATTCATCCCAAAGTGCCCACCTGCTCAAGTGGATTATGCCATGAATTTAGACGCTGAAGGCCACCACCACGGACTACCTTGAATGAGTCCCTTTGAGGCTATTATCACAGTCTGAGAAACTCACATGGGAAGTGATACTCATGCAAAGAAAGGGATAGATCACAGTATAAGCCATCCAGTGTTAGAGGACAAGAGTTTTCCAAAAAGTGGGCAACTGATTTTACAATAGAGGTTAGAAAAAGCCTAGAAGAAACTGGCATTTTCATAGATTGATATGAAAGCTACAAATACCTAAGCAAAGTTAGAAATTAGAGACTTCCACATGAGGAGTAACTGCTTAAGTCCAAAGATGCTTATCTTCTGTATTTGGAGATTCACTTATTCCCCATTTCTCTGGTTTCTAAGGAGAAAAGCATTTTTTTCTAAACATTCCTGGCCTCCTGCCCCAACCACTCACTTAAGCTTCTCCCAGGGAAGACGAGGGAATTGTCAGAATGCTGAGTTTGGGTAAGAAAGTCATAAGCACAGGGTACCCCTGCTCCCTTTCTTCCCCTTGAGAACTAGTATGCCCACAGACAGAATGCATTCTGCCTCGTCCTCCCACTCCATGTGTGACAGGGACAACCTCAACATAGGGAAGCCTGTGGTTATTCAGTGCTGCCTGGGCTTAGGGGCATAAAGTTTATTCTGGGGTTCACTAGTAGGAAGTCCACAGTGGTCACACACCTAAGCCACATCCTCAAATCTGATTTTTATTAGTATAAAGCACCGATTTTTATCTCCACTTGCCTAACTTTATTGTTTAAAAATTATTCAGGAAGAATAGTATGTATCAGGCCACAGATAATTTGAGCTATAGGAAAAATTGTGTTTCACACAGAGAGTTTCTAGTTTGACATGTTTTGTCATCATTCACTGAGGTCAGATATATGCATAACAAGCCATGTCACCTGTCCACTGGCGCCTATGCAGAAAGCAGCTTCCTACCAGGAGTTAGTAGTAGCACTGGCCAAGCTGAGTGAGATAAGAGAAGCAATAATTCATGGTCAATAACTTACAAAGATTGTGAGATAAAGTCCTTCTTTTACCATACAAACCAGGGAAAGGGACATTTGAGGAAAAGAGAGGGTAGGAATTTGTGTTTCACTGATGTTTATACCTTTGGAGGTTTTGAATATGTTATGAGAAAAAATAAAATAAACATCTGCACTGGAGGTTTATACTATCTCTAGAGTTTCTCCAGAAACTCAAGAATAAACTTAGTCCTGAGTTTTCAGGACTGGCCAACACTGCAGGGCCTTGCCATCTTTGCCTGCTTTGTTCCCCAACTCCCAAGACAACTTAGAACCACCTTGCTATCATGTAAGAGGATTTTGATGAAGATCAGATCTGAGGTAAGAACTGCAAAAGTTGAGATGGCTGGTCTACTTATCTTCCGCGTGAGGCAGGCCACAGGCCCTCCCAGAGGTTTAAAGGAAAAAAGAGGCCTGAAGATCAAATCATTGAGAACATTCATGAGAGAAAGTTAAGGTGGCTTCACTGAGGTAGGTTGAGTCTTGGATTTGAAGTTATTTTATGCCAAGTTAAAATCCCAAATCAGCCTTCCAAGCTAAGATGGGATCTCAAAGTAGATCCCTTAGCTTCTCTCAGCTTTGGAATTAAAAAATCTATAATATGGGGCTAATAATAACTCTTACAGGGAAATAATCCATGTGAAACTAAGTTTTATACCATAAATGCCCAACATATTTGGTTGGATTAGACGTCAGAAAGGATGAAATCTCATACTTGGAAAAGCCTCTAGTGACCATCCTGCCCCTCATCTCAAAGGAGAAAGAATGGGTAATAGTGAATTGGTTTGAGGTTATACAGCATGGCAGAGATTCAGTGCTGGAAAGTACTTGACAATATTTATGACAATGTCCTATTTTGAGAATCTATAGACATGAAGCAACTTCTAGTAGTCACACAATTCAGCAAGTCAGAATTGGGCTGATAATCTAGACTATTCCATCCTCATCGAATGGCTTCCCATGGCTTTGTGCCTACACCTTTTATTCCATGGTTCAAACAACAGCAGAGGCACAGACATGTGACATTTCTGCTGAGTGAGGACAAGTCCCAGAATTCTCTCCCCAAATTTCACTACTGCCATAGCCAATGTCAACAGTGTGGAAGCTCTGGGTGTCAGACAGATGAGAAATTTCCCTTAGTATGATCTTATTTTTAAGGTCAGATCCTTGAAGAAACAGCATTAGAGAGAAGGCAAACTTGAATTTATAGATTCATCCTTAGAATATGGATTATGTTCTTTTATAGGATCATACTAGGGAAAACTATGTAACTCAAAATCACTGGCCCCTCCTTTATCATTTGGAAAATTAAAACCTAATGCATAGATATAAATCAAAGGAGGTATTGCCACTTTCCCTACTACAGGAGTTGACGTTTTCAACACAGAGTTTTAGATGTGCAGCAGAGCGACTAATATATGACTCTTGATGCAAAACTCCTACTATGCTGGCAGTTAGGTACATTTCTTATATTATCTTATATTTTCTGTAATTGTAAGACGTATGATGTATGGGAGCAGCATCCTCACTTATCTCTGGGTGCAAATGACTAATGCATTTCCAAGGACTCTGAGACACTCAACAAAGGGTGCTCTCTATCATTGGAGATGGAAGTAATGATAAATGGGTGACAGCAGCCTAACTCCTACCAGATGCTGCAGGGTGTTAACCTAGTTGTCAGCCACTTCTCTTGTCATCTCTTGGGACTGAAAACCGTCAAGTTCTAAATTCCATCTACCCAGTTTGTGCTGTCTTATCCACGAATCCGATAGAAAAGTCCAGAAGCTAGCAGGAAAGGGCAAGAAACTACACACCCAGGCTAAGTACTACAAACAGTTTTCTCATTCTCCTCTTTGGCCAGCTGCAAAGGAAAATGATGCCTTTGAATCTGGCAGTTTCTATCATGCAGCCCCTTGCATTTGCTTATACACACGATAACTAGACTTAAATTCTCTTCCAGGCTTTGGTCATTTTCACATTATTGTGAATTGTGACTGTAATACCAGATAATCAGGTTTTAAACCTGTCAGTCCATGACATTTTATTTCCAATCTACCACCCTTTTGCCTACTCTTCCCACACTTCTAGGTGTCAGGCTGATGATGCATCTATTGATGCATGGGTCGCCTGGAGGCACTTTCTAGTTCCTTGTTAAAGCAGGCCTCTCATCTCCTCTGGGTTCCAGGGCCACAGTCTCTCTGTACTAGGGGTTTTTGTTGTTTGTTTGTTTGTTTCTGGATTGTATGAATCTGGAAATAATAGTTCTTAGAGAGCCTCTTCATGAAAGAGCATCTGCCAAATCATCCTTGGAGAAAAGGTGATCCAAAGAGAAAATTACCCTAGGATTCAGTGGTTATTGAAAATATCTCAAAATTTCAAAGTTGTAGTAGGTCAGAATGTCATACGGGGATCTATGTTTGTACATATGCAGATAATGATTTCTGCTGCTCAAAACACACAATGGAGAACATATATGAGTGTACTTACTATGTTTTCATCCCGAATGTAGGCAAGATAAAGCTCATTTCCTGGTGAATGAAGCCATTCTAAATGATTGTGAGCTCGATGCCTGCAGAATATACTGGAAGGTTTCTGACTTTTAAATTTTGTCAATAAGAAAAAAAAAAGGCTTGGCCGGGCGCGGTGGCTCACGCTTGTAATCCCAGCACTTTGGGAGGCCGAGGAGGGCGGATCACGAGGTCAGGAGATCGAGACCACGGTGAAACCCCGTCTCTACTAAAAAATACAAAAAATTAGCCGGGCGTGATGGCGGGCGCCTGTAGTCCCAGCTACTCGGAGAGGCTGAGGCAGGAGAATGGCGTGAACCCGGGAGGCGGAGCTTGCAGTGAGCCGAGATCGCGCCACTGCACTCCAGCCTGGGCGACAGAGCGAGACTCTGTCTCAAAAAAAAGAAAAAAAAGAAAAAGAAAAAAAAAGGCTTACAGATTAACATATAGTGGCTTACTTCAAATTTATTCATTAAAGACATTAGGAGTAAACATAACGTTTACCATCATCAATATTTCTTAAAGATAGGAAATACATAATGACGGTTCTTTAGATTAAATAGTTAGCTTTATTTATGAACATTATTTTAATTTTTCTCATTTTGCCATAGGTGGCTTAAAATTTAGCCATGGATCAGAACCAGGCTGTTGACTTATGCTTAAAAAATACTATAATATACTCTCTACTCTCTCCATTCACAGCATAATTAATTTCTGTCCTGTGAATTGAAACAGTAGCAAGTGTTCAGAGAATGGCCATTTTCGTCTTTCCTGATTCAAGTGAAAATAATGCAAAGGCATTTGTAATTACTAATTAGCTAGTAAAAAAATTTCCTTCAAAAGGTGTCATTAAACATCCCTTTTGTAAGTCTAATTTTTTCCCAAATCTTAAATTTGCTTTCCTGATTTCCCTTTACATATATATATACATACACATATATATATACATAGTACATATATATATACATAGTACATATATATATATACACATAGTACATATATATATATATATACATAATACATATATATATGATTTTTTGAAAAATGTACTTGCTTGGCTTAGAAAATAAGAAACCACCTGGTCACTTCTTACTCTTTCCACTTAAAAGCAAATTTAGTTTCTGGGGAGCAGGAACCCTCATATTCCAAATTTGTTTTGCTTTCCTCCTGGGGAATGTAAATCTGGTATCAAAACAACCAGGTCCTGCTAATGGGAAATCTTGCAGCAGAAGCTGGCTGAGTACTTTGAAAATTTTCTCCTCCATGTTCTCCCAGTGGGTTATCATTTCCTCGGCACCAGCCAGCTTTCTTAGAGACAGAGCGCCTGACCTTTCTGGAATTATATGGCTCAAAGGACTGCAGGTAATTTCTTCTGACTGGCAGAGGTAGAAACTCTTAATAGTCTCTTGACTACAACCTGTTGGTAATTTTTTTTTTAATCATCTTTTACAGTGTTTCATTTGGCAGAATATAGCTATTCCAGATTTGCTACAAATTGCCCATGAAGATAAATATATTGAGGGCATTTGATCTGAAATGCTATCTTTCAAGTTGCTCAACTGGGGCTAGTGCTTGTAGGAGACAAGGTGGCTAAGAAGTAAGCTTTTGGGAAATAAGTATTGCAGGCTAAGACCATAGGAGGTTGAAACAGTTAAACACAATGTTTTTATTATTATCATATCCAATGTGTTAAAACACTGCCATTAGGATCTCAATATTTGTGACAGAGTCTCTTAAAATTGCATTAGATAGTGTTAAATTTCAACTTTTTCATTTACAGTAGAACAAAGCCTAAAATATGGGTGGGGAGTTACGTTTATTCACCATGGTTACCTTTTATATATCACATTTGCTCTTTGTTAGAAGGAAACTGTCTTGGCTGATAAAATATTTCATGGTTATCCCTGATATCTGTTTGTTCTTAGCATGATATTTTGAGCAATTTTTGAGACTCTTGAGTGATTTCAGATTTTCACACTTTCTCACAGGTGCACAAATTATCAAAGAATAGAGTCACCCACCAAAGATTTAACAGGACCTCATGGTCTTATTACAAACCTGGGGAGAAGGTTGGTGGAGGGATAAAATACAGAATTTCAGTCCTTAGACATCACATCCCAAATTACGTAAATATATATAAATTAATACGTCTTCTTTTTGTAAGTAAATGCTTCATTCCTGCTCTCCATTCACTCTGTTCATGGTGCAAAAAAAGTTGAAGGTAAAATACTGCAAATCATGAAATAGGCTGCCCAAGGCATCTCTGTTTTGGGGAATAAACTCTGTAAGTATAATATCGACAGCAAGCATGTATTGAGTGCTTTTTTGGTGCCAGGCACTGGACTGAATGCTTTGTATATATTGAAGAAATTAATCTTCGCAACTCCGTTGTCAATATCCCTATTTCACAGGTAAGGAAACTAAGATTCAGAGAGATTACTATCATGGGAGTAATCCCCACCTATGAGGTAGACCAGAAATAAAGTTATGTGCTACCAGTTATTTAAATATATACTCTTGACTTTTGTGCTCAAGCTGAGGGCCTGGGAAGTTGCGTGTATAAACGCAAATGTACACTTGGACCACTTTTTCCCGTGCATTTTCCTGAATGCTACTGGCAGCATGGGGGATGGGTGGAAAAATGTAGAGAACTAGGGTAGGAGGAGAGAGTTCTAGCCTTTGTAAACTCAGCATCCATATCCATTGAACCATCCCTGTACCTCCCTTCCATTACATCCTGCTTATTGTCCATGCTTCCATTTAGATCTGTCTCAGCCAAACAGCTTTCAGGAGATCATCCTGTCTCATAAATCCAACTCTCCCTCTACTCTTTACCTTCTGTGTCTGCAACATAGCCTCAATCTGCACTGACATATGGCTTCAGACACAGGTTCTTATTTAGTGAACGCCACTTCTAGTTTCCCAATCAGAACATGTGCTGTTTAAAAGCAGAGTCAAGATCCTCTGTTTTCATGGCCTTCCCCTCGACCTTGACCACTATCCTGAGTGTTTAGTCCTAGGTTTAGAGCAGTGATTGTGCAATATGTACTTTTGTACTTGTGATTATTCTAAGACTCAGCCAAAGGGAACAGCCTTGAGTTTGGCAACATGGATATAAGCTATAACTTCTCCATTAGAAGTGCAAGGAAATACAATTTCTTAGAAGAACTTTTAGAAAAGGTAGACAATGTTCCAGACTTATGTGGAAAGTCTGCAATACCAAAAGGCAGAATATTCCCTTCCCCAACAAAAAATGAGGAAGTACTTGTTTCTTTGAATTAGGTTTTCTGATTAAAAACATATTAGAAAACAGCTGGCACAAAGTCATTAAGTCAATTGAAATTCAAAGTTCTGAAAACTTCTGTGCTTAGGCCTATATTTCACTTTATGAATTGAGATAATACTGTCTTTAATCTTGCTGTTTCATGTTAAAAATCCAGGCAAGTTTAACAAAGATTCTTCTCTTATCTCTCCCTTATCCAACTACTAAAAACAAAAAATAATTTTTAAAAAAGGAAAAAACAAAAACCTTTGTGATCAGTTTCTGAGCCAATAGAAAAATATTCAAACAAGAAATAGCAACATCATGAAATACTGAAATACTGAAAGAGGGATTTTGCATTTTGGGATAAGCGTTAAGGCTTATGCTTTACTTTTAAATAAAGTTGAGCCAGGGCTCATGTGATTAATCTGCTGAGTTTCCTGAAGATATCCCCTAATTCCTGGGGAGAAAAAAAGTATTTCCTGTGCAAAAGTATTTTTAATAGCTCTCCCAGTGAACAAAGAATGGTCACCCTTATTTCTCTGTTCAACGTGCCAAAATTTCTGGGAAAGTTTTTTCTCATTGTTTCAGCATTAAGTCAACATTTGAAAAATGGAGCCTTTTTTTTTTTTAATTGTAGGATTAATATCCAGGTCATGGGTAATAGAAATTTCACCAGCTTTGGTGCACTGGGCTTATGAAATTGAAACAAGTGGCTCTATTCATTATTAATAAGAATATATGGTTGTGTTTAAACTAAATATCAAAGTCCTGGTTGAGTCTTAGGGACCAAGCAACTTCATGATATAAGGTCCCCTTGCTGCCCTTTTATGATTTTCTGCAGAGCTCTTCATACAATTTACAGCCTTGTAATCAGTGGGGTCCTATAGATCAAGGTGTAAGCAGGATAAAATATGTGTTGTTAAACAAAAATTGTGAAACACTCCATTGTGGCATATAAATTACTATTTCTTCCCTACTTTTCTGCTTTCAGATTTATAGCATTTATCTGGCACATTTTTTAATATAGAAGAAAATCCAATTACTTACATTTGTTTAAACAAGGTATGATTTTAAAATATCATTGCTGGGATGTTAAACCTTTGAGCCCAATGCTATAGTTGTGCTTGAACAATATGACTATTGGTTGTTACTACATGAAAAAGTAGTTTTCTTATCATGTCTTTGTACGTAATTTGGCAGGAAAATGGGAGTGTCATTTAGTTAGATGTATTACATAGCTAAATAGTTCATTTTATTGAAAATAAAACTGGATACTACATGTCACAAATCTTTTATTTGTGACCTTATTTAAAAATACTACATCATATACATAGAAAGGCAGATAGATAGATACATAGATAGATAGATAGATAGATAGATAGATAGATAGATAGATAGATAAATAGATACCAGGTGTAGAAAAACTCTTGGTCCACTTTTCCCCATATTTGTCAAACTTTGTTTGCATTCATTGAAAATCTGGTAAATTATTTGCCCAATGTTCTACACTATCAGATCCAAATGTTTGGAGACATGATTAATTTTAGGCTTTGAGTATATAAATCATTTTTAAAAAGGAGAATTTTCTTGTTAGCCTAACATTCTGAAGCTCACCCTAACATGGGATGCTATATTGACATTAACTTGAATGGATGCCACTGGTTGGAGAGTTACTAGGAAATGAAGAAAGGCAAAGTTGAGAAAGATATTTTTGTCATCATGAATTACTATTTAAGAGATGATTATGGACACAAATTTAGATCCGTGGGAGTGTGAGCACCCTAACACTCTTAAAGCATCAGGGCATTCTCTGTAACTTCAGAATCATCTCACACCATAATTAATTAATATTAATACTACTTACACTAAAATATCATTTATTAAATCTGTCTCCTCTGCTATGGTAAGTACTTTACTCACCTTATCTCATTTGATCATAGGAAATAATTTTATGAAACAAGTATTATTATCCCATTTTACAAAAGAGAGAACTAAGTCTAAAGTTTCTGCTGAGTGAAGCCCAGGATCACTCCATCTCAGAGCCCATGTTGTTAATTCCTGTCCTGTAACATCCTTATCCTCAGAGCCTTACCTCATATGATTCTGCTGTTTGGCATCCCCCCAAACATTTTCTAATAAATGAATTTATTGCTTCTACAAATTCACCTAAATTTCTTTCTTTTAGTTGAGCCATACCTGTTAATGTTTAACATTAGTTTTTTTATTTTTAGAAGATAAGCTACCTCCCAATGAATCAAGCTTTCCAAAACTTGTGTGAGTTAGTTTAAATTATTCTCAAAGTAGCTTGAAGGTAAATTGGACTAAGGTGGAATCTTTAGTCAGTTTTACCAGCAAAGGCAAGAAGGGACTTTCAATGGATCTAGCCTTTGCCTTTTAAAAATTGTAGTCACTGTGCTGGGCAGTTTACATCATTTAGACTTTAGAAGATGGTTAGAAAGGTTTCATTAACCCCATCTGAAAGAAAACTGAGATTCAGGCTTGCAGCTATGTAGACGAAGCTAAACCTAGACCATCTTCTGATGTCAAGGACTCCTTCTCTATCACATTCCCTTTAAAGTACTTCCAAAGACACAAAAACTTTGAGTATTTATCTTGTTCTTGCTGTTCTCAGTAATCTACAATACCTTGTCAATTCACTCAATATTTTATGATTCTGCTGCCTTAATGGACAGAGGAAAGTATCAAGAATTTATTATGAGAGAAGGATAATAATGATTGATAATAACATTAGCATTCAGGAATTGATTTCACAAAACAAGTGTGCTTCTTTTTTTTGGTTGAAACAATTTTAAAGGTCGAAAGACCAGATTAAACAAAGTGTTAGAAAGATAGAAGCAATTTTATAATTTAGCCACAGTGTTTTGATTCTACGTTAAATGGTTTGGTGAAAACTAAAATGCAACGTATATCTGAATGGACTATTCTCCCCAGCATTATAGCCTATAATATTTCATGTCTGCTTAAGTTTTTGAGATATTAAAAAAATGAACAGACATTCAAATATACTCCATAAAGATTACACCTTTCTGTTTCTCCATTATTTACCGCCTTTTCATACAGACAATGTAATTTCATTAATTAACCCAAATGGTCATAAGAACTGTTGCTTGCTATTGTGCTATTACTGTTTAACGTTTCTGCAATGTGGTATAATGTGAAATTTTTGCACAGCAAAACTTACCCAGGATGACCAGAAGCTGAATTTCCATGTGTTGGCAGTATGTGTTAAAATTTGACCAGTGTTAAGTCCTGTGAATAAGACTTATGAAACATACTATAAGAGAAAGATGAACTATCTTAGATAAAATACATTTACTCCTCACTTCTGCTGTTACTAATAGTATTTAACCTGTCTTATAGTAATTATAAATCAGCATCCTAAGGCACAGAATAATTAGGTATTTCCCTACATGGTAATAAATGGCCCTGGAATATTTGCCTTTTATTTATTCTGTGTCTTTTGCTATTTTATCATTTTTATTGAACAAAAAGTTACCTTACAAAAGGATAGAATGAGATGGATTGTTTCATATGAAGCTTATAGAGGCCATTTAACACATCTCAGGTTTATGAAATTACTGTTCCCAGAGTTAGCATGAATCCCATTTAACTCAAAAATCACTATCCTTTTGGCCAGGAACTCTGACAAGCTGAATAAATACATAGAGGAGAATCTTGGAAGTGGGTAGACAGACTGGTGACTCATGACGGGGTCAGAGCCTTTGCTATTTGCTTAGAAACAGATCTCTCTCTCTCTGTCTGCCATGAGGAGGAAGTGATGATGGAGAACAGTTAGTTCCAGAGCGGCATGGTCCAGGCAGCTGGAGGGTCAGGGGTTAAACATGTGCTATCTCAGCTATGCTGGGTGCAATAACAACATTAGGCATCAGGAGAAGGATCTATCAGGGCAATTAGTCAAGCAGGCCTTGTGGTAGCCCAGATAGGCCCGGCTCTGTTTGCATCTGTTTATCGGTTTGAGATAAGAATCTTTGTGAACCTTTTTGTTACCTTGAGAAAGTAGACACCTGGATGGTAAACATATGACAACAATGTCTTTAAAAATTGATTTTGAAAAATGACTATGGCTCCCAGATGGGATTAAGTAATGTTTAATTCTGGTTGTTAAAAAAAAAAAAAAAAGACAAAGAAGGGGATGGTGGGAGAGAAAGAACAGAGGAAGAGGAGAAGTAAGAAGAACAAGAGTTTTCTTTTTTTTTTTTTTTTTTTTTTACATGCTTCTCAGCCTACTCTCCCAAAAGCAGAAGTTACAGAATTGGACTTATTTTCATCAAATACGAAACTTGGCCCAGATGCCTTGGGAAATGGAGAAGATAATTTAGATTGTTGTGGTTTTTCCTTTATTTTCCCCCAAAGATTTTCCTGCAAATGCCACATTTTGCTGTAATGTGTAAACTGACTCAGACATTCAAAACATTTGTCTTTCTTCGTTCACATTGACATGATATTTCTTTCTTCCCTTCTGATTGTAAACTCCTAGAGGATCCCATTCTTTTCCCCTGATGTTATCAAACTAAGTTACACTAAACTCAGAAACTCATGAAGTGAACTTTTATAAGAACTATCTGTGAATAATTGTAATTGCTGTAAAAACCCCAAATCAGAAGCTTTCAAGATGATAGTTAAACATTTATTTATTTTTATTATATTTATATATGTTTGAGACAGAGTGTTACTCTGTCGCCCAGGCTGGAGTGCAGTGGTGCAGTGGTGCAATCTTGGCTCACTGCAACCTCTGCCTCTGGGGTCCAAGAGATTCTCCTGCCTCAGCCTCCTGAGTAGCTGGGATTACAGGCACCACCACTACACCAAGCTAATATTTGTATTTTTAGTAGAGACAGGGTTTCGCCATGTTAGCCAGGCTGGTCTGGAACTCCCGACTCAGGTGATCCACCCGCCTTACCCTCCTAAAATGCTGGGATTACAGGCATGAGCCACCGCGCCTGGCCTAAAAATTTATTTTGAACAATAATTTGCAGTGCCCTGAATACACAGGCTCATGCATCTGTACTTTGTTTAGATGTTTCTCCATGCTTAGAATATTCTTCTGCTTCTACCCACTTTGGCGTGAAATTGGATAAGCACTAAAACTTACCCAGAAGAGGAGAGTGCTCAGGTCTTCACCAGCAGCAGGAAAACTGATGGGTACATTCTTGTACATCTCTCCTAACCCCGTTAGAGCTTGCTTCATAATCTAACTATCTCATCTGGCATTACAATTTTTAGTTACTTTCAAGACTAGCTTCAAAGATTGTATTTACATTTCACTTTTTTCCAGGAGAGTAAAGAGTAAAGCATATTTGGGTAGAAAGGTATTCTTTCTTACAACCTTATTTATCCACTCCAAAAAAAAAAAAAAAAAAAATCCAAGCAGAAGAATTAGCTACTCAGACATGTGCAAAGTCTATTTTTATCCCTCTGACAGCAACTATCTGTGTGACTTTGGGGTATTTAATGAACCTCTCTGAACCTCACTTCTTTCCTATTCATAAGTTGATAATAAATGCAGGACCTATTTCCTGAGGTTCTTGTGAGGAATCAATGAAGAAGTGGGCAGGAGTTCGTCATGTGGTGTTTAGAATACAGAAAGCATTGTAGAAATGGCCCACCAATAGAATCACTTAGTACCTGCTGAGCAGATACACTGACCTTGAGGTGGATGAATTGCCTTGTGTTCCTGATATTCTACATGTAAACTTACATTATTTTAAAAATTATGGTTTCCATAACAATTAAGATTATTTCATCAGATTGCTTTTTAATTTTTTAAAATAAACTTTATATTTAGAGTAGTTTTAAGTTCACAATAAAATTGAGGGGAAGGTGCATAGATTTCCCATAGAACCTCCTGTCCCCGCATACGGGTAGCCTCCTCCATTATCAAATCCCCCACCAGAGTGATACATTTATTACAATTGAGGAACCTATACTGACACGTCATAATCACCCAAAACTCAAAATCTGCACTGGGGTTCACATCCTAAAATTAAAATTTTAGGATATTGAGTATACTCTCAATGGTATCTAGTCATTAATTCAACTATTAATTACTATTTTTATTTAGCAAATTTACTTTTACGAAACTGTGACATTTTCTGTGCTAATAAGATGTGATCTAGTGTTTATCATTTTTATCCAAAATCTGTTCTAATTCATTTTGTAAAGTGTATATTATTCTACCACCCATGTGGAGCACAATTGTACCAGGCCCATGTCCTATAATTACATACTTAAAAAGATGAAAACATGTAGGTTTCTGTCAAAATATTTAAAATGCATTCCTGAACCTTACGATTCATTCCTACAGGAAGGAAGAAGAAAACTTAAATTACAACTCTGTTAATTTGCCATTGCAAAGCATTTTAAATACAACCCTTTAAAAGTTTTTCTAGACAGATGCTTGTCTTCATTTTTAAGTTATTATTAGACTCTGAGAACACAGCAAAGGCCAGCTACAATGCAATCTGCTTTAGCACAGAATTTGGAATAATGAAGCTCTGTTCTGGCCCTCAGATTCTCATTTAGAGTTATCTTTCCAGAACAGGCCTCATTATGAAATACTGTGCTGTCAACTCCACTGTGGGTGACATAAGGACCCTGCAGACACTAGGACAGGGCATCTGCATGGAGGAATGTCAGTTTTCATGTCTGAATCTGAACCAGCCAGGCCAACCTGCCAGTCATACGGGGTAAGTCTTAAACCAACAGGAGATCTGGTATCTGTCTTTTCAGAATGAGCTGCTTTTTGAGCTTTGGGATAGAAGTGAAGCAGATGGAACAGAGAATTGGGCAATACAGGTGATATGGTTTGGCTGTGTCCTTACCCAAATCTCCTCTTGAATTATAATCCCCATAATCCCCAAGTGTCATGGGAGGGACCAGGTAGAGGGAACTGAATCATGGCGGCAGTTTACCGCATGCTGTTCTCTTGCTAGTGAGTGAGTCTCAGGAGAGCTGATGGTTGTATTAACATCTGGCAGTTCCTCTGCTTGCACTCACTTCTCTCTCCTGCCATCCTGTGAAGAGGTACCTTCTGCCGTGGTTGTAAGTTTCCTGAGGTCCCCCCAAGCCATGTGTACCTGTGAGTCAATTAAACCTCTTTCCTTTATAAATTACCCAGTCTCGAGTATTTCTTTATAGCAGCATGAGACTGGACTAATACAACAGGATCAACACATTGAGAGCACAGCCTCCCTCACCTTCTTTGCTCCGGTCACTCTGTCCTCCTCAGTGATCCTCAATGTGATATATTTCCTCCTATCCTGGGGTCTTGGACATATATTTTTTTTTGTCTGAACAGCAAGTTTTCCCCTTAACTTGATTAAATAGTTCTCCTTTTCGGTTCTTATTCAAATTCTACTTAATTAAGGAATTCTGATCTCCAGACTATACCTGGTGTTTAAATCTAAATCTGATAAATCTAAATCTAAAGTTAAATCTGGTAGATCTAAATCTAAATCTAAAAACTAAGTCAAAATTTATAAATAAATCTAGTATTTAAACTATTATTGCATGGTTTGTCATAAAATATGCAAGGGATTATTGTGGTTGTTCAGTTAATTCTTGTTTTATCTAGTAAACTCTACTGAGTACAGTAGAAGTTCACATGGCACAGGTCTTGAGTTTCCTTGGCATTGTGTCACCAATACCTGGCATGTAGAAGATGCTCAAATGCTTGTTGAATGAATTAAAGAATATATGTTCTAGGAGCATTAAAGGTAAAAAGGAATTAAAAGTTATATAATACTTAGACTTTTCTCTGTATACAAAATGTTGTATTAGCCTGACATTCGAAATTTCAAGAATTCTGATTACAGCATAAAGTAAAATGAAAATGAATAAATGTTACCATGGAAAAGTGACTTTAATTGTGATTACAAAACTATATTTAAATTTTTGTAATTTTTGTAAGGTTAAAGTCAATGTAGACAGTGTCATTTTCTCTTTCTTCATAAGAACTTAGTTATCTGGCTTTCAAGATGAATGAGGGCATCATAGCAAATTCCCCTGTTGCCCCCTACTTATCTTCTTAAAGAAGCCAAACTGAAACACAAATAAGTGGTGGGAGTTGATGGGATTTGCAAGAAGAACAAGGAAAAGTCAGCAAATATTCAAATACTTTAGTATTTACCTACAAACTGGGCAAAGTACAGATAACATTAATTTTTGATAATAGTTTATGTTGTTACAGCTGTTGAGTAAAGAATCTATTTATCAAACATAGTATGCCTCTTGAAAATACTTACTGTTTCCTTGCATGACAGTGATGTGCAAAGACAAATAAAAGTTTAAAAACTCATGAGCATTGGTTACTTTAAGATTTTTTTTTTTTTTTTGGTTCAGGTTATTGAACTGGTTCATTGAAATGATACAGAAAACTGCTGAAAATCAGATTCTAATGCTGCTTGGTAAAAAATGTGTCACTGAGAGATTTGGGATTAATCACATTATTCTGGGTAGACAAGATAAGTTAAACAAATTCTTATCAAAAAATCCTGACCTCTGAAATAATTTAACAGGCAGAAGAATCTAAAATATCTTGTGCTCTTTATAACTGCTGTAGAGCGTACCATAGTTTGAGATGAGTTATTAAGATTTAATATTTGCTAAGCTTTGCCATGCTTTGGATGAATACTACCAGAAAGTGTTGGCTCAAAGGAGTATGAACTATTGGTATAGTAGGAGAGGAGGACAGCATCAGATGGTAGATAAAGTCTAGGGAGGTAGAGTGTAATGGAAGAAAAAACCCATGATAACATGGCGAGTCAGCTAGTAATCAGAGAGCCAGTCACAATAGGAAAAACATGGCAGATAACACGGGTCAGTCCACAGATGCCAGGAGATAATCCAGCAAGGGAACTGTCAACACTGCCACAAGCTTCCAGGACAATAGATCAAGAGGCATTGGAAAATAAGTTGCTGCCAAACTAACTCATTTTCATCTTTCTGTATCTGCGTGCCTTTTCAGAAGATTATCAACCAAAGTGAATTTTAATTTTTTTATGATTGCTATATTTATATATAAATATATATTCTATATATGTTTATATATTAGGTTAAATAACACAAGTATAGTAAAGAGCATGTTTTTCTTTTTATTTATTTTTTATTTTAAAATTATGCTTTTTTAAATTGACAAACCATAATTATATTCATTTATGGGGTACAGTGTGATGCTTTGGTATATGTATACAATATACAATGATTAAATCAAGCCAATTAATATATTTTTTATCTTGTTTACTTATCTTTTTTTCTGTGATGAGATATTTGGAATTTACTCTCAGTTATTTTAAAATTTACAACACATTTTATTGACTACAGTCACCCTGCTGTGAAACAGATCTCAAAATGTATTCCTTGTGTATAAGTGAAACTTTGTATCCTTTGATCAGCAACTCCTCATTCACTCCCTCCTCCTGCCCCAGCCTCTGGTAACCATTTTTCTACTCTTTACTTGTGTGAATTTAACCTTAGATGCCACATGTAAGTGAGGTCAAGGAGCATGTCTATTGATTTTGCTCTAATTAGCCCATGTTGTGTTGATATAAAGAAATACTCGAGACAGAGTAATTTATAAAGAAAAAAGTTTTGTCTTGCTTCTGGAGGCTATACAAGCATGGCACCAGCATCTGTTCAGCTTCTGGCTAGGCCTCAGGAAGCTTTTACTCATGGCAGAAGGCAAAGGGGGAGCAGATGTGTCACATGGTGAGAGAGGAGGCAAGATGGATGCCAGGCTGTTTTAAACAACCAGCTCTCACGTGAACTAATAGAATTCAAACTTAAGTATTCCCATGGGGTTGGCATCAAACCCTTCTTGAGAGATCTGCTCCCATGACCCAAACACCTTTCACTAGGTCCCACCTCCAACACTGGGGATCACATTTCATGACATTTGCAAAGGACAAATATTCAAAGCATATCATTCTGCCCCTAGATGCCCCCAAATTTCATGTCCTTCTTACATTGCAAAATACAATCATACCTTCCCAATAGGCCTCCGAAAGTCTCAACTCATTCTGTATCAGCTCAAATGTCTTAAGTCTCATCTGAGACTCAAGGCAATTTCCTTTCACCTATGAGCTTGTAAGATCAAAAACAAGTTATTTACTCCCAAGATGCAATGGTAGTACAGTCATTGGGTAAACATTTCCATTCTAAAGGGGAGAAATCAGTCAAGAGAAAGGAGCAACAAGCCCCGCCCACCCCCGCCCCAAGTCTGAATCCCAGCAGAGCAGATGTCAACCCTTAAATCTCCAAAACAACCCTTGACTCCGTTTCTTGCATACAAAGCACACTGGTGCAAGGGGTGGATCCCCAAAGCCTTGGAAATCTCCACTCCCATGGCTTTTCTGGGTGCAGCCCATGTAGCTACTACCATCAAGGGTTAGAGTCAAATGCCTGCAGCCTTTTCAAAGCTGAAGATGCTCTACCATCCTCATGTATGTAGGGCAGTGACTTGATTTCCACAGCGCCACTAGGCAGTACTCCAATGGAGACTCTGTGTGGGGGCTTAAACCCCACATTCCCTTTTGGCATTGCCCTAGTAGAGGCTCTCTGTGGGTGCTCCAGTCCTGTGGCAGGCTTCTTTGTGGGTACCCAGACTTTCAGTATTTATCCTCTGAGATCTAGGTGGAAGCTGCCAAATCTCCTTCACCCTTGCATTTTTATGCCTGCAGACTTACCACCACATGGAAGCCACCAAGTCTTAAAGCTTGCACCTTCTGGAGCAGTGGCCTGAGATGTACTTGGGACCTTTTGATAGCTGGCCAGAGCCAGAGAGGCCCAGATGTGACAAGCAGCATCTGAGGCTAAGCAGGGAAGTGGGGTCCTGGGCTAGGACTGTTTCCAAGGCCCCTGAAACTATTCCTTCCTCCTAGGCTTTAGGGCCTGTAGTGTGAGGCACTGTCTCTAAGATTTCTGAAATGCCTTTGTGACCTTTTGCTTGTAGTCTTGAATTTTAGCACCTGGCTCTCATTCAGTCATGCTAATCTCTCTAGCAAAGTGGTTGCTCTGCAGGCCTCTTGGACTCCTCTTCTGAAAATGTCCTTTTCTTCTGTATCACATTTCCAGGCTTCAAATTTTTTTATACTCTGCTTCTGTTTTAATTGTAAGTTCCAATTTTAAGTATTTCCTTTGCTCCCATATCTGACTGTAGGTTGTTAGAAGCCCATATCACCTCTTTTTTTTTTTTTTTTTTTTTTTTTTGAGACGGAGTCTTGCTCTGTCGCCCAGGCTGGAGTGCAGTGGCGCAATCTCGGCTCACCGCAAGCTCCGCCTCCCTGGTTCACGCCATTCTCCTGCCTCAGCCTCTCCGAGTAGCTGGGACTACAGGTGCCCGTCACCACGCCCCACATCACCTCTTGAATGCTTTGCTGCTTAGAATTTTTTTTTCCCAGATAACCTAGGTCATCGTCCTTAAATTCAGCCTTCCACAAAGTCTTAGGGCATGGACACAATGCAGCCAAGTTCTTTGATGTGGCATAAAAAGTGTAACCTTTGTTCCATTTCCCAATAAGTTCCTCATTGCCATTTGAGATCTCGTCAGCCTGGCCTTCATTGTCCATATTTCTGTCAACATCTTGATCACAACCATTAAACAAGTCTCTAAGAAGTTCCAAACATTCCCTCATCTTCCTGTCTTTCTCTGAGCCCTCCAAAGTCTTCTAACCCCTGCCCATTACCCAGTTCCAAAGCCATTTTCACATTTTCAGGTATCTTTATAGAAATGCCCAACTCCTTGATATCAATTTTCTGTACTCGTCTGTAGTGCATTGCTGTGAAGGAATATATGAGACTGCATAATTTATAAGGAAAAGAGGTTTGTTAGGCTCACAGTTCTGCAGGTTGTACTAGCATGAGACAGCATCTACTTGGCTTTTGGCAAGCCAAGTACCAACTACCGGTTCAAATAATCCAACAAGAGGTTCCAGGACAGAGTACCTGGATTATTTTTATTCACAGTCCTAGTAGCAGCAGAATGCATGATCATATGTATGGGAATATCAGGAGCTTTTACTGACGGCAAAAGGCAAAGGGAGAGCAGGCGCGTCACGTGGTGAAAGTGGAAGTCGGAGAGATGCCAGGCTCTTTTACACAACCAGCTCTCAACATGAACTAACAGAGCAAAACTCACTTGTTACCGTGGAGATGGCACCAAGCACTTCATGAGGGATCCACTCCTTTGACTGAAATTCCTCCCCCTAAGCCCCACCTCCAACATGTAGGATCACATTTCAACAAGAGATTTGGATGGGGCAAATATCCAAACTATGTCATATGGGTTGCCTAGATTCTCTTGTAATAGATAATTTCCACTCTAATCTATTTCCATGATTTTCTTTCTAAATTTGGTTATCATTATAGCTGTAATCTTCCAACTCTCGCAATACTGTTCATGCATTATATAACCAATATTCTGTAATGCAATTGGCCTTGATAATCCAATATTTATTATGAAGGTGAGTTCCCCAAAAGAGTACTTTTAAATGACCAGTATTTTTAAGTGACTAATATAATTTTTTTTGCATAATAATTTGGTTCCTCAAGTTTCAAAGGGCACATGCTCTTTATGAAACACAGTTAGCTATACATTTGTACAAAGTATCTGGGTTAGGAAAAGAGGCTTATGGTCGCAAAAAGTTTCTGGGGTTAGAAATTTACATAAGTTCATATTTAGATGATCTCATGAGTTTTAAGGAAATCTCTAAGGATTGAAAGTTGAATTTCATGTACTTTTTTTTCTAGGCCAGTTGAGAAATGAAAACATTCTTAATTATTTCAAGCCTATATAGTGGTGTACAGTGTAATTAATTGTGATGTGTGTTTCATACCCAATTAGAGGATATTTTAGCACCAGGGTAATTGGACCCAGCAGCACCTGGGAAGTGTAATCAAACAAGTTTAGCACCATATGTTATTGTGCTATGCTCTTCTGCACTTTTAAAAAAAAGCTGTGCATAAAGAGAATGGTCAAGACATCTGATAAAATAATGCCTATTACTGAAACTTTACTAATGTCTGAATCCAGTTCAAAGTATTCCTGTTTATTTAAAAATCTCTAACTTTTTTCTATGGCTTCATAATCCTTTTGCTACTTCTACAAATGATTTCTTCTTTGCTTATCACGATGATGACACCCATCCACTTGCCTTTGTAGGCAGTGTTTTGTGATATTTTCTTAGCAAAAGGGGGTGGTAATCTGCTAATTTTTTTTTAGGTTACCTGGGGATCGAGTGCAAAACTGTAGTTGAGGATGTAGTCCATGTCCTGTAATTTTCAGACACCACCAGTACAGGTTCAAATAATCCAACAAGAGGTTTGTATCTAAGAGTGTGGTCTGTGGACCTGCAGACTGGGAGACTGTTAGAAATGCAGATTCTCAGATTCAGCCCAGGGCTGTTGACTCTTCACTTTAATGAGAACCCCAGATCATGCCTATACATGTTAAAATTTGAAACACGTGGATCTAGCTAGCGTAAGAAACCCTTTGGGACAGAGTACCTGGATTATTTTTCTTCATAGTCCTAGTAGCAGCAGAATGCATGACAATACATATGGGAAGAAAAAGTAAGGAGGAAGAAAGAAAGGAAAGAGGGAAGCAATGAAGGAAGGAAACAAGAAAGAAAGGAAGGAAGAGGACGAGGGAGGAAAAAAGGAAGAGAGGGTGTGAGGAAGGCAGGAAGGCGGGAAGGCAGGTAGGAAGGCAGGAAGGCGGGAAGGCAGGTAGGAAGGCAGGAAGGCAGGCAGGCAGGCAGGCAGGCAGGCAGGCAGGCAGGCGGGCGGGCGGGCAGGCAGGCAGGAAGGAAGACTATGTCCTGGTAGTCATGGGTCAGATGCTTCAAAATAGATGGAGGAGGCCAGGCGTGGTGGCTCACGCCTGTAATTCCAGCACTTTGGGAGGCCGAGGCGGGCGGATCACCAGGTCAGGAGATCGAGACCATCCTGGCTAACACGGTGAAACCCCATCTCTATTAAAAATGCAAAAAAAAATTAGCCGGGCATGGTGGCGGACGCCTGTAGTCCCAGCTACTTGGGAGACTGAGGCAGGAGAATGGCGTGAACCCCAGGGAGCTGAGTCTGCAGTGAGCCGAGATTGTGCCACTGCACTCCAGCCTGGGCAACAGCAAGACTCCGTCTCAAAAAAAAAAAAAAAAAAAAAAATAGATGGAGGAGACTTCAAGTAAATCTGAACACAATTGGTCTCAAAGTTCACCACTCTTAACCTTGATCCTTGTTCTTTCCAGTCCTGGTGTTTTATCTTGCTGCTGACTCAATGCTGCCCAAATCCAATATTTAGATGCTTAGCTCAGGCCTGAGCTGTACCTTGTGAGTCCAGGTCCTCCATTATCGATGTGTAGTGATATGACTTTCTGACTTCAGAAAATGTAAACAAAGACAAGGCCATAGTCATCCTTTTTCTGTATAAATATTCCAAAAAGCAGGAACAATACTCTTAGCCAAGCTTGTCTAGATGAAGACTTTTTTCTCTCCTTGGCTCTTTTTTGTTCCTGGGTTTTGTCGCGTCATGAGAAAGTCCTGGCAACTAACACTCACCTTAAGGAAAAAATACAGCTCCCTACCCTACCTCATGTGGAAAATCCAATTTCCTCATAGCCAATAGCTTTTATACAAGGCAAACACACCAGATTCCTGTAATCCTGGCTTTGTTCCTGTAGGCAAGGAAGATCTTTTTTCTTCTCCAACATGTTTTTTTTTTCGACTGTACAATCACTTATAATTACTTTAGAATATTTGCCAGTAAGGTGACTTTTAATAATACATTTTGGCCCAACTTTAAAACATTCACTGAGTCAAAAAATAGTAATACCAAAATGAAAGTGGAAGTGGAAGAACCAATTACTGAGAATTTAATGCCTTGGATTGTTCATTTGTAATTTTAAGTTGTTTTGCTTTACAAGAATCTAATATGTGCTAGTAATCTTTAACACCCAATAGATTTTCCAATTCTACCATTTATACATATATATATGGGAAAGAGAGAGATGGGGTGGAGGAGAGAAGGACGTTGCCTTTGGGAAAATAACAATGTATTTCAGAAAAAACTGGGGACATAAATTGTACATTTAGTAAATAAGTGTCATGAGAGGCTTTTAGACATCAGAAGAAAGGACCACTGGCAGCTGGGTTGATATATGAAGGTTTCATAAAGGGAGGATAGTGGAGCCCAACGATATTAAAGGCAAATACCAGCTAATTGCCTGGAAATTAGATAAAGGACTTGCCGTGGCCATGTTACACTGGAAAAGTGATCAAGACGTGTAAGAACAGTCACTTCTGAGTAGCTAAACCAAGCTACTGCTTTAACCATATTCCATCCCTGGGCACTTAAGATGGACTTATTTTTGGGAGATAGAAAACAAAACAAAAGAAAAGAAAAGAAAACAAAACAAAATCTGCAATATGTTTCAACAGACTCACATAGCTTTATGGTCATGGTGACCAGAAAACAAGGCAGCAAGAAATAGATTTAAATCTATGTTTATTTCAACAAAATTTCAGAGGCTACTTAGAAGAAAATAAAGTTTTATTTCACATGACAATTAGGTGTTCTGTGTGTGCACCTGGGTACACGTTTGTATCTATATTTTACATGGAGCCCAAATATCTTTTCTGATTAAAATTTTTACTTTTCAATGGGCCCAGACTCTTATAGATATATTTTTAATACACTTATTGTCTTTACTCTTTACTCAGTAGCTACATGGTTAGCGTTTTGCAAATTCTCATAGGTGAGCCCAGTTGAAAGAAGGTTCATAAAGAAGTTCACCATTATTTGCCCCCCTGTTGCTCACTGTGCTGGAAGCCAAGATGGTGGTTTCTAAGCCCTAAAGTTTTGTTTTCAAAAGCATTTTCCATTTCTCCAAAGAAGAAGAAAGAGAGGGAGAGGAAGAGGAGGAGGAGGAAAAGAAGAAGGAGGAGGAGGAGGAGAAGGATCAGCTTAGGTCAGGAGTTCTAGACCAGCCTGACCAACATGGTGAAACACTGTCTCTACTAAAAATACAAAAATTAGCTGGGCATGGTGGTGTGTGCCTGTAATCCCAGCTACTCAGGAACCTGAGGCATGAGAATTGCTTGAACCCAGAAGGCGGAGGTTGTAGTGAGCTGAGATCGTGCCACTGCACTACAGCCTGGGTGACAGAGCAAGACTCTGCCTCAGAAAAAAAAAAATTGATCTTTAATGTAAAATGTTTAACTGTTCATCTTAGTATCCCTATTGGGAGCTTGTATTAATGCCATCCTTTGCGCATCTTGGGCAGGATGATTTTATATTTAATAAGCTCTTGAATTTAGCAAAGTGTTTAAATGTTAAAAGCTTCTTGAGAATTTCCCCATTTTCACCACCACTGTGGGTGTACTTCCTCCCACAACTGTAGACTCTCACAGTTGAATTTGCAAAGCCTTTTTCCTTTGACTCTTTGCCTTCCATGTTCTAGCTCTTCATCTCTTGACTTTCCAGATTTGTGAACAGCCGGAGCAGATTTTAAAAACCCAACAGTGGTTGACCAACATAAACTAATTTTCAAGAAATATCAACACACTTGTTATGATCTACAATTTTTCCAGCTCTGACATCTCTGCTCCCCTTCTGTGAATGACTCAGGGCATAGACTTAATGCTCTGAGGCTCCCCGGATGGCATTCTTGGAAGCAGATGGGCTAATAAATGTACATGGTATCTCAGAATCCAAACAGAGAAACAGGTTTAAATTTAGAACCCATTCCCCATGAAAATATAAGGTTTAAAAGTATGACTCAGGGACAGGGTTTTTAGAACTTTAGTGGTTTAAATATTTCAGTGGGTATATGTACATGTGTGTGTTGGGGGTGGCATTACCAGTAATAGAGTATTCTAGAATAGAACATTTATAGCAGGAAAAGTGCTGGGAGCTCAGGCATTTATCTGAGTGATTATGGTTATTGAACACAAATAGGGAAACATTTTAAACCACTGCAACACAGATAACTTCCTAGGGATTTTCTTTTGCTGGTGTGCAGTAGTAAGTATGAAGTGTGATGGCATTTGGGGACTCGCTCATCATAAGGCTTACTGCTACCAAGGCAAGAGTCTTGGTGCTTCTGTCGTTTGAAATACAGCTGTTTAAATGGAGTAGGCTTAGACAAGTGACCTGAAGGAACATTTGCACTTGAACTTGCTTCCTCAGAGGATAAAATAAAAGCTTTATTTTAACATGGTGGAAAAGGGCGCCAGAAATGTTTCTTCAACAAAGGGAAATGAGGAGAAAAAATAATTATATTGAACAGATTTGAGCACAGCCTTCCGAAAGATAATGCATTTCTTCTCTGCAGTAATCCTCTAATATGCCCACCTGATTTCAGCAGGTGCTCTGCTTGCAAAGGTGGAAAACATTTTATCAAGGTTCTTTGAAAATAACCTCTCCCTCTCATAGTAGCACATATTCCTTTAGATTTTTACCTCCAAGGAAAACATTGACACTTTACTCTGGGTCCATGAAGTTAGTCTAAATCTGTGCTTTTATACAGGAATTTTGCTTTAAAGAGTTTTCATGTCAAAATCTTCGGAACGGATGGCCCAACAAATAAGGTAAAATGCAAATGGAAGAGACAGCATTGTACTGAGGTTTCTATTTTTGTATTTTTTCATTACCTATATGTTTGACAGTGAGCAAGCCAGCTCTCTCTTCTGTGTGTCCACAGATTGTAAGATCACACATGGGCCTTCAAGTTTATTCTTTTCCAGTTTTAGGTGCCCAATAAACCATAGGAACATATCTGAAGGAGGTAAATTTCTGTTGTGCTTCTTGCTATGCTGTACATACATCTTTAAGTAATTGCTTGTTGCTAAAGTCTTTAATTAATTCCTTCTGTGTCAGTGTTCTTTCCTCTGCCTGGAAATTTTTACAGTTCTCTATGCCACCACAAACAATGTGGCTGTCTATGTTGTATTCCCAGTGATTAGCTGTGTATTAGCTGTCTTGTTAACTCCTCTATTCCAATATACTAGGGAGCATATGAACGCTGACATTGTATCCCTTCAAATGAAATATTTATGCTCAGAAGATAGAAGCTTTAATGCCTCTAATGGTGGGATTTGGAAAATCACAGGAGGCTGGCACCTAGTGAAGGTGCTTGAAATCCCAAAGACAGTGTTGGGGACATAGTGTGATGGGTCATCTCATGCACTGTTGGTGGGAATGTACATTGGTATGGCTATTCCTAAACACAGATAAAACTCAAGATCTCAAAAGGTTCACTAACTTTGGTCTAGTTATTCCACTTCCAGCACCCCATACTCAGGAAATGATAAAAAGTTCAAAGAATTCTTTATTTAATAGGGATGAAGAAGCGAAAACAAATGTGTTTAATAATACTAAGCACTAATTTTATTAAGTACCTACTATAAACTGTGAAAAACACCCAGCATGCCTTGTCTCATTTAGTATTCCCAGCAAGCCTCTGCACTAAGTTAAATAAATGCAGCTAGGGAGCGAAGAAGCTAGGCTGTCTGACTCAGGTCTGAAGCCCTTGTGCAGGGCACAAAATGCAAAATTCCACATGAAAGCCCTAGTTTGACTCTAGGGGTCACACTCTTATCCTCTACCTACTTTCATCAAACTGTCTTTTCAAGAATGTTCATCTCACATTTATTAAAGACCCCTCTAAATTGCCCTGGTTAGATACTACTTTAGATCCCATGAAAATAATTGAGAGGAGGTTCTGAAAAGAACAGAGGACTGGGAAATAGAATTCCAGTGTGTGATTCTCTTGGGCACATGGTAGATTTATATTTCCTTGTCACATTTTGGTTGGTAGAGCTCCATGTCTATCTAGTCCTGAGTAATGGATTGGGAGTGGACAGGATGTATTTCTTCTCTGAGCTAGAGCATGTAATTTCCATGGGAGGTTCCTCAAAGAGCTCTTTCCTTCAACAGCACACTACAATTTTCTAGGTTGTGGCTACTCTTTTAGTCTTGGTGCCAATGGGAAGAAGACAATGATGTTAGACAGAGCCCCAGTCAATCCACATGAAGAAGAAGTAAACCTTGTTCATTCAAGCCACTAGGATTTGGGATTGTTTTTTCCACAGCATTGCCTAGTGTATTAGGCCATTCTCGTGTTGCTATAAAGAAATACTTGAGATGGGATAATTTATAAAGTGGCTTAATTGGCACACAGTTCTGCAGGCTGTGCAAGCATGGCACTGGCATTTTCTCAGCTTCTTGGGAAACCTCAGAGAGTTTTCAGTCATGATGGAGTGGGTGCAGGCACATCACATAGCCAGGGTGGGAGCCAGAGAGGTGGGGTTGGGGATAACTCACTCACTATTATGAGGACAGCACCAAGCCACGAGGGACCCAACCCCTGAACAAAACACCTCCCACCAGGTCCCACCTCCAACTTTGGGGGTTACATTTCAACATGAAATTGGGGGAACAAATATCTAAACTATATCATCTAGCTTATTCCAATGGAAGAAACCAACATTCTATTTCACTGTCTAGTACTAATATTCTGATCAAACATTTATGAGCCTGTCATTTTTTTGTCTGTAAAATGAGGCCATTAATACCTTCTTATAGGATAGTTGTTGAGATCAAATGAGATGAATTGGTACACAGATAGAAAATATTACTCTATGAGATGATTTGTTCCTTTGTAGTTTCTGGAATTGTATCCTATAGTAATAATCAAAGATAGAGAATAACTCAGGGAAGTTTTGCAGTTATTAAGTTTAAAGCCTACATTGAACATAATTTTCTAACATTGAACACAACGGAATGCTATTTTCTTTTTATAAAATGATACTTGCTTGAGCCGTGGTAAATAGAAAGGTGGGATCTAGTATCTAGATAAGAATCTCAGAAAGTAGTGAGGTGTTGTAAACCATGAATGCCTTCATGAACATTTGACAAATATCTGAAATAACAGCTTAATATCAATAAAATCATAGTTAAAATTATTATACTCTGAAAGTAACACATCTTAAAAAGATAAGCTTCTTTTTTTACAATTTTATTCAGAAAATTAATCAGTTATCTGAGGGTACGTTTTGCATCTTAACCCCATTGATGGCCGCATCAAGAAGTTATCCTGTTTAGTTTTATGTCTAAGATGATTTTTCTATTCCTTGGTACTGTGGATGATTAAGAAGTTAAAAGTTGTTTTTAAATAAAAAATTAGTTAAATTTAATTCAACAAATGTCTTTTAAATGCCTAATATAGACCACATCCTTTGCCAGGTACCAGGGATTTTACAGTAGAAAAAAATAGTCAAAATCTCTGCCTTCAGGAAGATTACCTGAAGTTTATGGATACTTATTTAAGTAGTAATTGAAACATATATAATTAGACTGTATGTTACAAAACACTCTGACATCAGAAATTGTATCTATTATAGATAATCTTGGGGTTATTCTACATACTTAGTCTTGTAAATATCCTAATTATACCTTGAATAAAATTAAATCATATAAAATCATACACAGGGACAATGTTAGTGATGCCCCTGATTCTCTTGTTTGTGCTTCAGTATAATAGCCTTGGCCTTTATCAACAATTGATCCTAGAGACAACCGAATGAGACTCACTTTCGTATTTCCTATGAAACTAGCATTAGTAATAAACCTATGTTGTTAATGTTGCCTTTTGTTTATAATTCCATATAATAAAATTATTTCCAACAATTTTTTTAAATACAAGGTGTGTATTCCTGGATATTTGTAGTCAGTAGTTGGTGGGTTATTTACATGCATATTTTGAATATACATTAATTTGTGTGTGCATTGGAATTGTATGCCTCAGGTTGAGCCCCTGTTTTAGAATATGACAGTCAAAAACATTTCTTTTAAACAAATGCTGTATTAATTTTTATGAGGTAAAAATTAGTACAATCTATTATTTTCTCCAGCTGCCAGGAAGCTCAAATTCAAAAGTCAGGTGGTTGATAATGTTACTTCCTTTATCCTCAATAGCTGAAATATTTACATTATTCTTTAATTTATGAATTTAATTTCCTGTTCTTATTCTAGTGAGACTTGTCTTATTGAATATGCCTTTTATTGCACACCATCTCTAAACTATTTTGTAGTGAGAAGAGTTATAAGGAAATAAAGATACAATGACCCAAATTTATATTATTTGGCCATTCACTGGTTTTTATTTTGGTTGTTAACGTCTGAAGGAGCTTTTGAAATATTTTAACTCACTGTGTGGCTTAACATCCCTGTACCTCAAGGCATCTTAACATCCAGTAAACTATTTAATACTCAATCATTTTGTGAAATAAATAAGGGAAGTCACAGCCAATCGGCTTAGATAAAGGTAACCCAGAAACAAAAATTAATTCCTACAATACTGCCTTTCTTTCAATGAGAGAAAGAAAAAGCACCACAGATTTATTAGAAATTGATTTAAAATGACCTGGGGTTGGTTCTATTGAAGAGGTATATTTCACAAGTAGAAAAGATGAAAGAAAGCCTTTCAGCTTTGGATTTATAGCTCTTCTCTTGTAACCCAAAGAAAAAGCATCACCGAGTCGCCAGCTGTTTTGTATCTCATGTGGCAATCAATAATTCAGGTAAACATTAACTTGGAGTAAATCTGGTATCTTGGTACCTTCACTTCTGCAGGTCAAAAGAGGCCAATCTTTTCCTAAGAAAGACATACCCGCTTTATTAGAGCTCTTAATAGAGCAAAACTGTTCATCTGAACAGCCTTGCACACTTCTACTGAAAGGTCACCTGTATCTCCTCCCTTCTTGAGCAGAACCTGGATTTACTCTGCCCCCTCTCCAAGACCCACAGACAGTGCAGATCAACTTTCAACTCTTTGGAAATACAAATTACCAACCCTGGAGAATGTGAAGTAGCATATTTCTGGATTAGATGGCACTAGTAAGGCAACTTACAGGGAGTTACATAGATTGACATTTTATTTTTTAAATAAAATAAAGCCTCAAAATGGAGAGTAAAAACATGAACGAAATCATTGGTTCATCCAAATAAATTCTAAATCTCTGTCTTTTCATATTTCCAAAACCAAAATGACATCTGCCAAGGATTTCTGTAGTTACTGCCCAAACAGAGTGAGATACACTGCTGTTATTGTCTTAATTCAACTCTCATAGTTTCTGCCAGGGCTTCCCATTGGTGTGAACAGGCAGCCACCCACCCTGCTAGCACAAGTTTCAGGGGAGAGAATTCACTGTCTTTTGAATATATCAAGAATTTGCCAAAACGCAAATAGAAATGCCAAATACAAAGGGAATTGGCTGAAATATTTCCTTGTTATTGGTGTTTGAAGTGAAACTTTTAGCACAGTTGAAACCAGAAGCTTATTATTGCTCTGATTAGTCATTGGTTAAGTGACACAACTTATATTTCCTCCTCCTCATCTATTTCTTCCTCTTTCTTTTTCTTTCATAGTGTATAGATTATCACCATCTGGCTTAAAATAAATTCCACCATTCAAAAATAAAGGTTGTGCTAAAATCAACTTTGAATGAGCCTCAAAGCAGATTACATAAGACCCCATTCTGTCTTGTCATTAGAAAGCAAGCCTTTCTAGCTCTTTTGATACACCTATAGTTTTTTCCTTGGCTCTTCTGCTCAGCTAAATGAGGGCAGGTTCCAGATTTCTCAAATCTGCTCCCAGGCACCCTCTTCATTCTTGTTGCTATCAATCCAGAAATATCCTAGTATACATGTCAGAAATACTGCCTGGTTTCTTCCCCTTCCTTCCTTCCTTCCTTCCTTCCTCTCTCTCTCTCTCTCTTTCTTTCTTTCTTTCTTTCTTTCTTTCTTTCTTTCTTTCTTTCTTTCTTTCCTTTCTTTCTTTCTTTCAGATGGAGCCTCACTCTGTCACCAGGCTGGAGTGCAGTGGTGCGATCTTGGCTCACTGCAACCTCTGCCTCCCGGGTTCAAGTGATTCTCCTGCCTCAGCCTCCCAAGTAGCTAGGATTACAGGCGTGTACAACCACACCCAGTTAATTTTTATATTTTTAGTAGAAACAGGTTTCACCATGTTGGCCAGGATGGTCTCGATCTCTTGACCTCGTGATTTGCCCACCTTGGCCTCCCAAAGTGCTGGGATTACAGGCATGAGCCACTGTGCCCGGCCAATACTGCCTGGTTTCTTAAGCCTTAGAGGCTTTGTAGCCAAGAAATGGTGTTATTATTTCTAAAGTAAATAATTGAGCCATCCAAAAAAAGAAGGAAAGAAAAAAGAAAAAATCCCAAATCCCCAGAGAGAAATTGAACAATGTTGTACTTGCTTCCCACTCTATTTCCGTAGCGGCTGTTTATAGTTCTATGCCTCCTAAAGGATATAATGAGAACATTGCAAAACAATCATTATCTTTTAAAAACATTTTTATTGAAGTATAGTTTACATACCATAAAATTCACAGACTGTAAGTGCACAATTCAACAATTTTTAGTAAATTTACAGAGTGTGCAACCATTGCCACTGTCCAGCCTTAGAACATTTCCATCACCCTCCAAAATTCAATCAAGCCCATTTGTAATCAATTCCCTTGGGTGGCACAAGGCTGAGAGAAAAAGAAGTTGTTCCTGGGCAGTAGGTCAGTGCCTACTGAGTGTCTGATGAGCAGAATGGATGCTTGGACAGTTAACTTACCATAAACTTGCAGCAATTGAAGATACTGAGGTGGAGAATTACTTCTAGTGCCCAGTAAGTGACCATTCAAGGGAAGATGGGAGAGGCTGAAACTTCGTGGGACACACCGATGATAGTAATGTAAGCAAATATTTACATAGTGCAAATGCTCTCACGTGTCGTATTCTAAGCACTTTAATATATGTTCACTTATTTAACATAGACAATAACCCTGTGAGATACTACTACTGCCTCCCCCATTCTGCAGATAAGGGAACTGAGGCCCAGACAGGTATAGTAAATAAGCAGAAAAGGGATGAAACATAGATTCAAACCCAGGAAATCTGACTTTAAAATCCACAGTTTCACTGACTACCCTCTGCTTCTTCCCCTCAGTGTTTCCTGGGTTAGCAAACCCCAGTAAATCAATGGCTGACATTGTCTGAGTTGGAGCCAATTGACTAGCAACAGTCAGTTTGGGGACCCAGAATACACAGACCAGGGAAGAGGCATCCTTGTGCCATGGTAAGGCTGTTTCAGCTTGGCTGTTATACTGTAACACAAGCAGAGGTGTTGGTATAAAGGAAAAGTTTTTTATGAAGGCGGGAGGCAACTGGCTTAATGGGTAGCAACCAGGCAAATACACATGCAGCAATTTTGTGTCTTGTAATGAGTCTTCTCTGGCCAAACATCATGGTCTCCATTTTGTGAACAAAGCAATATCCACTAATGACTTTGCATCCATGTTAGCTTGATATTTTTTCTATTCTCCCCTTTTTATGATCCACTCCATTAATATTTCCCTTTTCCTAGGCTCCTCCTCCCTACCTGGCCCTCACTAGACTCTTTTTCCAGATGTGGGTCAACCACTTCATAGTCTCTAAACATATTTTAGGCTAATTTGTTTAATGACTATGTGTTCTTTTTGCTGATACTGGAGGATTTCAAAAGTCTAAGGAGACTTCCATGGATGCTGTTCTATGGTAACTTGAGTCCCAAGTTTGTGAATATATATCTTGGCAGCATTGTGAATTCAAGTACTTCCTGAAGTTCGGGGCCAAAATGGGAAATACAGCTGGGGCAGATGTTCTGGGATTAAAGTTGCTTTCTTGGTTTTAAAAGTTGAGAAATTCAGATATTTTGAGGGGACTCAGCAAAGCTAAGCCCAGTGAAACAATGAGAGCAGCACCAATGCATACATTTCCATATACTTACTGCCACGGACTGTTAGAATTATTTTGGCAATACTTTGTAAAGTAGCTAGCATATTTGATGCCTAATAAGTAAACGAGGAAGAGGAAATGAAGATGCAGTATTATATGCAATAATAAATGGTACATAAAAGCTATCCCTCTGGAATAATAAGCGGTCTTGGAAGACCTAGTTAGAGAAAATTGATTCATCTTTAAGAAATTATCTAAAAACATCATAATAATGCTATGTTTTTAGGAACACACAGAAAATAATATCCATTCTAGTGGTGTTTCTTTTTAAATATGTAAGTTCCAAGTTCTTTTTAACTCTTATCAATCAAACCACATTATCATAAAATGTTGTGTTTCTGAGATGACTAAATTCCTCCACAGAAAATAGACTCCTACCCATTGAACATCTATACAATTATCTATTCAGCTCAGTGCTTAATTTTTAGCTGTTATTTTCTAAGACAAAATATATCTTCTGAAAGACAAAGACGATAAAAACAGTTTCCAGGGTTTTTCTTCATTCATAGCTTTTAAACATTTTCCTAATTGAATGATTACACTATGTCATGTAAAAAAAAATCTTCAACAATCATCAGTTTAAAATTGTGGCTCTGTAGAAAGCATGTTTTTTTTTACTTTTTTTTTTTATTATACTTTGAGTTCTGGGATACATGTGCAGAATGTGCAGGTTCGTTACCTAGGTACACAAGTGCCGTGGTGGTTTGCTGCACCCATCAACCTGTCATCTACATCACGTATTTCTCCTAATGCTATCCCTCCCCTAGCCCTCCAACCCCCGAGAGGCCCCAGTGTGTGATGTTCCCCTCCCTGTGTCCGTGTGTTCTCATTGTTCAATTCCCACTTATGAGTGAGAACATGTAGGTTTGGTCTTCTGTTCCTGTGTTAGTTTGCTGAGAATGATGTTTTCCAGTTTCACCCATGTCCCTGCAAAGGACATGAACTCATCTTTTTTATGGCTGCGTAGTCTTCCATGGTGTATATGTGCCACATTTTCTTTATCCAGTCTATCATTGATGGGCTTTTGGGTTGGCACCAAGGCTTTGCTATTGTGAATAGTGCTGCAAGAAACATACGTGTGCATGTGTCTTTATAGTAGAATGATTTATAATCCTTTGGGTATATACCCAGTAATGGGATTGCTGGGTCAAATGGTATTTCTGGTTCTAGATCCTTGAGGAATCGCCACACTGTATTCCGTAATGGTTGAACTAATTTACACTCCCACAAACAGTGTTAAAGCATTCCTATTTCTCCACATCCTCTCCAGCACCTGTTGTTTCCTGACTTTTTAATGATCGCCATTCTTACTGGCATGAGATAGTATCTCATTGTGGATTTGATTTGCATTTCTCTAATGACCAGTGATGATGACCATTTTTTCATGTGTTTTTTGGCTGCATAAATGTCTTCTTTTGAGAAGTGTCTGTTCATATCCTTTGCCCACTTTTTGATGGGGTTGTTTGTTTTTTTCTTATAAATATGTTTAAGTTCCTCGTAGATTCTGGATATTAGCCCTCTGTCAGATGAATAGATTGCAAAAATTTTCTCCCATTCTATAGGTTGCCTGTTCACTCTGATGATAGTCTCTTTTGCTGTGCAGAAGCTCTTCAGTTTAACTAGATCCCATTTGTCAATTTTGACTTTTGCTGCCATAAGCGTGCTTTAGCATGCACACCCAAAATAGTAAATTAAATGAATACTTATTGGGTATTTTCAGTGTGCTGAGTAGACTGTCAAGTATGAAACTCTCTAGACCAGGAGGAGTGGACCTCATCTCTAGTCTTGAATTTCTAGCTATGTGACTGTAAGCAAGTTATGTAAGTTTCAGTTCCTTGGTCGCTTCATCTGTTAAATTACTTTTCTTTTATTAGGATGCTTCTAGATCAGAATTGTATGCAGCAGAAACCAACTCTGGCCAATTTAAGCAGAAAATAAATTCATTAGTGGTTATTATAGGATAGTTCACAGATCTTTGGGGACAGTCAGAGACATATTCTTAGAAGTCAAGGAAGGATACATGATGTGAAAATGAAGCCACAAGTTGGCTCCTGGAGGGCAGCGTTTTCTCATCTTTGTGTATGGACTTTCCCATTTGAACCGTTTAACCAATCAAAGCTTATTGCTAAAGCCACCATCATTTCTGCCTGGGGAAACTGAGTGTAGTTACTATAGTTACCACCACAATTGTATGCAACGATATGGAGCAGCCTCTGCTTCTGTGTGTCCCTAGTTTGCCCAAAGAATGTCTGATTGGAATGGTCAATGACCTATGCCTATGCCTCAGCTGCAGAGGGGCAGCACAACACAAAGATCTTGCATTGCTCCCTCCAAAAGTTGACATATGCTCTAAATATAAAAAAGAAAGTTCCTATGCGGCACAGTCCAAATTTGTGATGAAACATTTCAAATTCTGGCATCTTCTAGAATACTGATTACAATTTGGGCAATGATTTGCCTGAAAAAGTCTTGACAATTGCCTGTTGTATTTCTAAATAGCACCGCGTTTCTCTCATTCACATCCTGGTTTAAAAGATAAATTATAAAGTCAACCTATTTATGATGAACGTCATCATATCACAAACTAGGAGTATAGGTTTGCAATCCATTACCGTGTTTATATAGATCTCAATAGCTATATAAATCTTTGAGATAAAAACCTTTATCTTGAATTGTGTTTACCTGTAGCATATGTTGTTATCTTGACAATGGTTCCATGGGGTAGCCAGGGGAAGCATTATCCATCCCTTTTATAAGTAAGAAATCTGTTACTTGACAAGGGTATACCAATGCTATTTTGTGAGTGGCAGAGAGGGTATTAGACCCTGTGTCTTCTGATTGTTCTAATCTTTGGATGAAGCATACCAGCTTCAGTTATTAAAGGGTAATCTCAACTTTAATTCATTATACTGCCCCAGGAAGACAGTAAAGATGGTTGAACAAGTAAGAGGTTGAGATTTCAACGTCATATTCTGTACTCTAAACTAGAGCTTCTTAGCTCAGAAGGGGGACCCTCCATGCATGGGTGTGATGAATAGGTGCTCCTCCAGTTCTCCAGGCTGTCAGGACCTGTGGCATTAGCCTCAGGTGGACAAGCTCCCTCCCCGTCCTTTTCCCTATTGTACTCTGATTTGCCCTGATTGGAAAATGCTTGGAAAGGATGGCTCTAAGCAATCTAGTACAGCTGTTCCAATCCACTTGAAAGATATTTCTCATGCATTTATTCATTCAACACTGATTTACCAAAGGCTCTGATGTTCCAGATATGGTGCCAGATGTGACAAATAAGAAAGTAAAAGACTCAGCTCCTGCCTGTGTGTGGGTAGTTTGTTGTCCAGCAGGGGAGGCATCAGACACAGGGGCAGACTCAGAGCAGTTAACAAAGGTGGTCATAGGAGTAGGTCCAGGGCTATAGGAATACTTAGATGGGACTCTTAGAAAGGTTTGGTTGCAAGGGAGTGCATGGGAATCTTCTCAGAGAGGATGACCTTTTACTTGAACCCTAAAGCAGTGGGAGAAATTTTCCAAGCAAAAGAATGATAAGTGAAGGGAGACTGTGTCCTATGCAGAATGAGCCACTATACAAAGGGTGGAGACTCTAGAAATATCCCTTTTAGGTCATGTGGACATTTCAGTATAGCTGGAGAGCAGGTGCAAGGTGGGTAGGGCTCAGAGACCAGGTAAAGAAGTGCCAGTTCTTGCAGGGCCTTCTGGATCACAAAGGGTCTTCTATGCAAAAGTTACAGTCTCTGATCTTATAATAATAAAATGCAGAAAAATAAAATGTTTCTTCTCAAAGAGATAATGGCTTAAAAGTCAACTCAAATGTTTCCAATGAGGATGCCAATAATAGCTACTATCTATTAAACATTGTCTACGTGCAACCATTGCTCTAAGCACTTTCTAGCTATTCAATTATCTGATCCTTCCAACAAGCATATGAGGTAAGTAATATTACCCTAGTATTACAAATGAGAAAAATTGAGTCATAGAGATCTTGTTATAGGTAGTGTAGAACTGGGATTTGAATTCGCATAGTCTATTTTCCAATTTTTTCTCTTAGATCAATAGTACACACTAGCACAAAATTCCACTTTAGATATTTCCATCATGAGAATATGTTTGCTGTAGCAGTTCATGTGAATAATGTTATTTTGAATAATTTGAAATTACAAGCACTAGAGCAATATTACTCATGCTTCAGAATCCTCAGACTTACTAATATTATAATAAATGCACCCAATAAGAAAGCATACTTTCTTGCCTCCCAAAAAATTGTTTCTCTTACGGCACGTAAAAACTCTGAGCTCTAGTTTTTCATATGGAAAGCAAAGATGATAAGTTGGCACAAAACTAATCGTGGTTTTTGCCATTAAAAGTAATGATTTGAATACATTTGTATTTGTTTAATGGTTTTGCCACTAAAAGTAATGGCAAACACTGTGATTACTTTTGCACCAATCTAATAATATCTTGCTATTAAATGAGATGAACAGGGGGCAAGTGACATGTACATAGCTCAAAATATAATACCCGAAACTGAATCTGATACTACAAAGCTGGACATTTGCAACGATATCACCCTGCAAAGTGATGGGTCATCTAGTGACATATGTTTGTAAAACAATGGAGGTTGTGTTACCTTCTCAACAGATGTCTCATTTAGCTTCAAATAATTTATTTATTCTTTCATTCTTTTTATTTAAAAAACTTGCTTCAAGATACTTTGTGTCTGCCTCTGTCTTGGGTGCTGGGGACATAAATAGTGAACATTAAGTGATCTCTGTCCTCAGAAGTCTCAGTCTTGTGGAAGAGTCCAACGTAGGTGTAAACAGAAATTACAAAGCAATATGCCAAACACACTGATAGTGCAATGTATAAGGTTTAATAGCAGCCCCAGTCAAGGGGACTCAACTCATCCTAGAGCTACAGGGGAAGATTTCACTGTAAAAGGGGTGCCTTCAGCTTTTGCCAGAATAAGAATCAGCATCACTGTAGTTAGAGCAAGATAGAACTGGTTACAAGAAGAGCAAGAGTCTAATCCTTCCCCTCTGCTAATACACAGCATTCACCAGGCAAGTTGAAGACATTTCTATTTTTAATTGTTTCCCTCTCTGGCCACATTTGCCATCTTCATTTTCATACTGTCGAAAAACTGGATCAGGGCCGGGCGTGGTGTCTCACGCCTGTAATCCCAGCACTTTGGGAGGCCGAGGTGGGTGGATCACGAGGTCAGCAGATCGAGACCATCCTGGCTAACATGGTGAAACCCCGTCTCTACTAAAAATACAAAAAATTAGCCTTGCGTGGTGGCGGGCGCCTGTAGTCCCAGCTACTCGGAGAGGCTGAGGCAAGAGAATGGCGTGAACCCGGGAGGCGGGGCTTGCAGTGAGCCGAGATCGCGCCACTGCACTCCAGCCTGGGCAACAGAGCGAGACTCCATCTCCAACAAACAAACAAACACCAAAAAACAACAACAAAAAATACTGGATCAGGTTCAGTCTGGAATTGTAAAGGTCCCTGTGTACCCTCAACAAAGCAGCCCTACCAGCAGTCATCAGTTCCAGGCATATGCCTCTTCATTTGTTCCCAGCAGCCAGTGCAAAGATATTCAGGCCCCTGAATGGGTGTGGAAAGTTTAACACAAATGCTGTGAGGGTTTCCCTTTGAGAGCTTTTGCTGGATACATGTTAGAATGAGATTCTTTTTTTTTTTTTTTTAAAGCTAGTGTTATCCCATCCAAATAATCCTTCTGAGGGTTGGTAGTCCAATGAGGGCTCCTAATACAGCACATATATTTGGTTTATTTTCAAAAATGGTATTTCAGAAACGCATGTAAATAATTAGATACGAGATTGTAACAACATCTTCTCATTCTGGGCTTTGGGGAGTTACTAGAATTATATAAAATTTCCAACAAGGTTATTATGGTTATAAAAATACACAGTTATCTGCAAGTGGCCCCTTTTGTATCGAGAAGAGATATTTCAACTAAGTTCTCATTTCCCTGTTTCCACACCATAGATCATTATTTCCTAAGCTCCAGTTACTTCCTGATGCTTCCCTTGAACTCTTAAGACAGTTTCTTCATGATCCTCCCAAAATGTCAAGTGCATTTAGTTTCTACACTTGGTTTATGTGTAGAATTTCAAATTGCTCTTCTCTAGTCCCAATTATCCCATTCTTGAAGGCCCATATCTTGTCTCAGCTCTCTTATAAAGTTGTATCTGTGCTCCATTGTGGGGGCGGAGTAGATTTTGTGGTCCTCATTTCTCAGAGTAGGTGAGGCTGTGCTGTGGAAGCCAACAACCCCCTAATCCCAGATGCTATAAACAACAAAGGTTTTTCCAGTGTTCTAATGCTGCATCATGGCCTGGCTGGAGACTGTTCTGCTTCACCTCACTCTGGCACTCTGGCTTTCAGAGAAGCCACAAGCTGGAAACTTGCCAACTGCAGGGGCAGAAGGAAAGAGAGCTCTGGAGAGTCTTGCGGTAGCACTTACATGCTTTATCCAGAAAGGTGGGCACGTCATTGTGCTTGGAACTGATTGGCTACTGCTAGACCCACGGTCCCTCCCAATCACAGGGGAGACAGGAAGTGCAACCATACCATGTGCCTGGAAGCAGAGATCCATAAATATTTGGTAAACTGCACTAACGACAATTCTTGGGGATTGAATGGGGGATTTGGCACTTACCAATGACTTCGACTCTGAGCAAGTGGTGTAACCGCCGAACTGCTTTCTGCCTCAGCCTCCTCTTTTGTAAAAGAAGAGAATCCTTTATTCTTTGATGATTTCTAGAAAACAATTATTGACTACATACCTCATCTGACCGATCTAATCTGCTGTAACTCTTTGTTCTTGAATAGTGTGATGAATGTGTTTGATATCCCTCGTAAGAATGCAAGCTTGTTCTGTTGAATTGAGCTCCTCTAACATTTAAGGAGCATTAGATGGAACCCATTTAGTGTACAGCACTAGGCAAATGAAATTTGACTCTATCATCTTGTTCATTAAGGAAAGAAATTAAGGAAAGAAGGAAAAATTAGAAGGGGCATGAGTTGAATCCCCAGGGCTGTTAGAAACTTATCTTTTTGTCTCAGAAAAATATAGTCTCACAAATATCTCATAAAATGTCCCTTACAATTCAATTTTTGAAAGAGTTTTTCATTGAGTTCATTCTTCTCAATGAAGTAATTACGTATAAGTCAATGAATAGTGTTGGGCTCTATGGATTTGGTAATCATGTTCCAATTTCTGCTTGGTCATTTTTAATCGACACCTTTGTTGCATCTGTTGCTAAAGAACAGATTTATGCATGGTTTGTCGTCAGATCAATGAGCATTACAAGCAATCAGGCTAAAGAGTTACAAAGGCCCAAGTTATTTTTCCTTAGGCATAAAACAGTCAGTCGGCTTCAAGTCAAAGCTGAGTAAATTATTCATTTTAGTGTTGTTGATTTAGGCCCACCTGAAGAGATGGCCTTGATGACCTAGAATAAAACTGGTATGATTAAATATTTCTCTCATCTGAAATCTTCCTGCAGTTTTTAGGCTTTTGTGTACCATGAGCTCAATAATCTGTAGGCATCAAAAGAATAGGCTGGGTCATAAATAGCAGTCATTAATTGCAGCTGCTTTTACACCTAGTTTGCAATTTCTCATCTCCATAATTTAGCAAATATGTATGTTTAAATCAGATGTGACATTTTATTGCAATTTATAGGACTATTTAATATTGAGCTTTAAAATTTTAAATATATTGCAATACTTTCTGGACTAACACTTGTCTTGCCATCTTTGAGCCACATATTAACATATTTTCACCTGTAGGTAAAATTAGTCTATGCCAATATTAGTGTATTTTGGATGATGTCTAATTAATCATAGCCCTTAGACCAAGATGGCTGTGACCTGGTTATTTATTGAAATGTTGACCCAATATGGACAACTGGGCAAAAGTCTTAATGTTTTTTCTTTCCCGCAGTCAGAATTAAATCATTGATCCCAGAAGAAAGGGACCACCACAGTGCTACGGAAAACAGGAATTGTGAGAAGTTATGGGATCAATTTTAGCTTGATTTACTCACAGTCTCCTTAAGCACACTTGATAAGGTAATCACAGTTATATTTTGTTTCCCAAACTCCTCAGGCTATTATGTCTTCTCTAGGCTGTGTCCTCTGCTACACATGATTGCCTCTGTTTCCTCTTCTAACTCTGAGTCATCAAAGTTGCAAAACTCAGCTCCATCAATATGCCTTCCAAAATGTTTTCTCCAAATTTGTTTCAACTTTCCAGTTCTGTGTTTCCATTAGACGGCTCAATAGTCAGCACCTATCAACCATTTATATGTCTGTTTGCTCTACTAGAATGCTAGCTTCTGGACCACAGATCTTATGAATTATTTAAATATTGGCTGGGCGTGGTAACTCACGCCTGTAATCCCAGCATTTTGGGAGGCCTAGGTGGGTGGATCACTTGAGACAAGGAGTTCGAGACCAGCCTGGCCAACAGGGCAAAACCCTGTCTCTACTAAAAATACAAAAATTAGCCAGGTGTGGTGGCACATGCCTGTAATCCCAGCTACTTGGGAGGCTGAGGCAGTAGGATTGCTTGAACCCAGGAGGTGGAGGTTGCAATGAGCTGAGATGGTGCCACTGCACTCCAGCTTGGGCTACAGAGCAAGTCTCTGTCCCCCTTCCCCACGTAAAAAACCCTAAAAACCAAATAATAAATCTTTATGACCAGTTCCTTGGCATGGCATAAACTTAATAAATGTCTGTTGAATGAATGAATATTTGTTGAGTGAATGGGTGAATATTATAGAACCATGACTTTATTTAACTACTATATTTATTGGGAATATTAATTGCTAGCATGTACGGAACACTGTGTGCCAGGAACTGTTCTTTGCATTATATGTTGTAACTCATTGATGGTGTGTAAAAGTCCTGAGAAATGCTGTTATTATCCCATTTCACAGATGAGGAAACTGAGACACTGGAAGAGGAAGTAACTTGCCCAGTGTCACTCAGCCAGGAAGAGGTGGAACCCAGCATTGAAATCCAGACAGTCTAGCTCCAAAATGAATAAATAATACCAGCATACTTTTACCTTTTATGCTATAAATTTCTAATGGCCAATGAAGAAAACAAATTGAAAACAAAATTCCTCCCTCCTGCTCTTGCTTATTCCTAATGGCTGTCCTTTTTAGCTCATGTAGAAAATAAAGTAGTAACATGTTTCAGTATTTATTGTAGCTTTAGTAATTTCAGCTTGTAAATTTGCTTTGGAAGCCTTAGTGTTCAAATATTAATCAAAGAGATGAAACCTTCCAAGCAACTGTTGTCAGAGAAAGATCAACATTAGTTAGATTTTTACTTACTGACAAGTTAAAAATAAGATTATGGCAGCTTTCCTACCTCCTGAAAATCTGTTGGTCTTTAAGACCCTCGTGAGATTCTAAAGAAATATTTTGCACTCAACTTTAAAGCAGAGATATATAAAAATTAGCAAATAAATGAAAAAGTGATTAAATTCTTTATTAAAGACTTACCAAAAATAATCCTTTAACTATGTTATCCTACAATTGTTTTCAAATACAAATGATTTTCCCCATGTTTAGATTAATGTATTTAATGAATACAATTCAGTATAATGATCTTCCTAAAAATCCCCCTTTTGTTTCCTTTTCTGAGACTTCTAATATATTAAAAAATAAATAATGCCAAAAAGCTTTTATTAAATTGTGAAAAATTTAAAATTTCCACGCTTGTTAAAGAAATACTTTTAAGCACACACATGGGCAGTGACTTGCTTGTATTTTTCCCTTGATAGTAACAGGATTTATAAAGATGTTATTTTGTAGCTCACTTTGTTAGTTATAACACTTGGGGCATTTGGGATCAGTTACTTAAACTGTTGCTGATTCCTTTTCTTATATGTAAAATAGAGGTAATAATATGACTTACTTTAAGAAATTAAAGTACCTAGAACAGAGCTCACCAAAAATTCAATAAATTGCGATTATTGTTATTATTGGCATTGAGCCATGTGGTTTCATAAAAGAACAAGCATTTAGAAAATGACAAACATTAGCCAGTCGTGGTGGCTCACGCCTGTAATCCCAGCACTTTGGGAGGCCGAGGCAGACGGATCACAAGGTCAGGAGATGGAGACCGTTCTGGCTAACAGGGTGAAACCCTATCTCTACTAAAAATAGAAAAAAATTAGCCAGGTGTGGTGGCCGTGGTGGCGGGCACCTGTAGTCCCAGCTACTTGGGAGGCTGAGGCAGGAGAATGGCGTGAACCCTGGAGGTGGAGCTTGCAGTGAGCCAAGATCCACTGCACTCCAGCCTGGGCAACAGAGAAAGACTCTGTCTCAAAAAAAAAAAAAAAAAAATGAAAAACATCATTTGGTATGTCAGGTCATCTTCTGTGACCACAGCTATGTGTTAGTGTGCTCTGGTTACCACAAGTGAATGTCACAGACTGTATGGCTTAAGCAACAGAAATTTATTTTCTCACAGTTCTGGAGGCTGGAAGTCCAAGTTCAAGGTGGCAGCAGCATTGGTTTCTAGTGAGGCCGCTCTTCCCAGTTTGCAAATGACCACCTTCCCACTGTCTTTACACAAGCTTTCCTCTGTGTGAGTGCGTTCCTAGTGTCTCTTCCTCTTCTTACGTTAATATTAACATAAGTTCTATTGGATTAAGGCCCTATCTTTGTGACCTCATTTGACCTAAATTATCTTCTTTTAGACCTTATCTCCAAATGTAGTCACATTGGGCCTTAGAGGTTCAACATATGAATATTGGGGGGCACCACAGAGGCCATAACAAGGTAGAACATCATTTGGGGATATCTTCAATGTCTGAATTTGAAGTTCTTCATATAAAGCCTAAGTCAAATTCCACCCCCCGCCCTCCCTCCCCACTGGAAGGTTTAAAGAGGTCATCTGATTCCCATTTTAAATGAATGACTTCAGCTCCTGTTTGAAGTTCCACTCATTAATATGCTTTCTTTCTCCAGTCCTGTAATAACAGGTATTTCCATGGGGTTTTCCATTGGTTTTATTTTATTCCTTAGAGGACTGGTGGGGAGCTTGATCACTACTTGACGCCAGGAAATAAGAGATTCAGAAATGGAATAAATAGGGAACAGTGGAACATTTGTCTGGGCATACCATCAGCCTCAAGCATGTCAAAAATGTTGCTGGAATGGCTTTGCCATCAGAGGAATGGTTCTAGCACCACATATCAGTCCTTCACTTGGGGAAGTGTGAAATTCCTAAGGTTTTAAAAATAACAGAATGATGTAATAGGCTCTCATTGCAACAAACTGAATCTTACCCACAATTATAATAAATAAGATTTGGATAATGATGACATTTTAAGTTGACACTAAAGTGTCTCCAACCAGAAAGCAGTAATGACTAATTTCACATTGTGCAGAATAACTTATTTGTCAGGGAAAACCTAACTCCTATGCTTAGATTCTCATTGTTCTTTATATGATAACTGCCCAGCGTTTCTGTTTAGTTATGATGTCAGTTTGATATACTATGTAATATTAACAACTCATCACATAAAACAAACAGAGAGCTAATTTTCTGCAAGTGCTCAAGTAAATGCTGAATTATGGTTAACCCTTAGAGCAATGCACTTGAGAAAACTTCCACTTTCCTTTTACAGTCTGCCAATCTTTAAAACAATTTCCACCATCCCATGTGTTTGTATAAAACCTCAAATGGAACTATCATTTTATTTTATGTGATATGGCTAGTGATTCTATTTTTAAGTACTACTATGATCTGGATAAACTAAGTAATCTACAGGCCTTAATGGTATCTTACAGCCACTAGATCTTCAGGTAGATTAGATAAAACATTAATTGTTATCTATAGGAAGTCCTTGGCTAACTATATTTTCATAAGTCCTAAAAAGGCGGATCATCTGAGGCTAGGAGTTCAAGACCAGCCTGGCTAAGACGGTGAAACCCCATCTCTACTAAAAAAAGAAAAAAAAATACAAAAATTAGCCGGGCGTGGTGGCATGCACCTGTAATCCCAGCTACTCGGGAGGCTGAGGCAGGAGAATCACTTAAACCTGGGAGGTGGAGGTTGCAGTGAGCTGAGATTGCGCCATTGCACTCCAGCCTGGGTGACAAGAGTGAAACTCCGTCACAAAAAAAGAAAAGGAAGAAACGCTCTATTAAAACAATAACTTTTGGCCCACATTATAAAAACAAAGTAGAGATATCCAAGATGGAGATGGTAGTAACAGACAAAGTATCCCTGCATAGAAATCTAACTCATACAAATACATGGCTTGACCAGTATTATTGGTTGCAGAGAATTTTTAACAATTCTCACAGCCTGGATCTTCAAAATATGGGTCCTCTGTTTTTCTTTCTTATTCCAGATCTGACAGCCCCAAGTAAGTAGCAGACAAGTAATGCTAGAAAAAATCAGCCAGCACAATTCTGGCAGCTGGGTTTTATGGTCAGGCCCTGGGGAAAGTGAACCTACATTTGTCTCCAAGAAAAGATTAGTAGGCCATAGGGAGAGAAACTGTGTGTGAGAAAAACAGGGCAAACGTTAGTGTGATTCTTGCTATGCGTGGCTTGGTCTCTCACGGTGGAGTCTTAGTTTTTCTCTTTGGCTCACAGTTAAATGACAACTGTTTCAGGGAAAAACTGTCTCACACTACGTTTTTCCTCTGCTCTCACACCACCAAAACAATCATCAACACAGAAGCCTTCTGTGACCAGATGTGTGGGGGTTTCTCCCCACACACCAAGCAGCGGGTCCTCCAATTCAATTCTGACGCTATCTACCCAGAGATGGTGTCAGATCCCACAGATTGAGGACTCAGTCCCACAAGACCGCCACCCTCCTTCCTCTCAGTCACCAGTCCCGGCCTCCAGAAATCCTGACCAACTGGCTTCCAGTTGGGATTCCCACGACCCCTTCTTTGAGTTCAGTTAATTGGCTAAAGCAGCTCTCAGAATTCAGGGAAACACTTCCTTATGTTTACCCATTATTACAAAGGCTATTTTAAAGGATACAAATAAATAACTAGATGAAGAGATACATATGGTGAGGACTGGAAGGGTCCCAAGTGCAGGAGCTTCTGTCCCCGTGGACTTGGGGCATGCCACCCTCGGGGCACGCGGATGAGTTCACCTTCCTGATGGCCGCCATGTGTTCAGCTCTCCAGAAGCTCCCTGAACCTTGTTCTTTGGACCTTTTATGCAGACTTCGCTGGTTGTGTATCGCTGAAGCATGAATGATCATGTGGAAATGTAATTGGACACAAAGGATAGGATCTGAATCCAGCAAGACCTGTCCGTTCAGATTTTTCTTGGCCTCTCTGTGCAGTGTTCCCTCCCCCAGAATATGCGGCAGGACCCTCTCTGGGATGGGGGTCTTATGACCCACAATCAGATGAGATTCTTGCCTTGGGCAGATGAAAGGAGGACAAGAGAAAGTCAGAGAGATACGTTGTGTTTCTAAAACCTAAAGTGCCCTCAATTTTGTAACAAGACCATAAGAATGGAAAATGGTAAACGGGAGTTATGAGCTAGGAACTGTGAATAAAAACCTGTATGTACATATATGATCATAATTTCACACAAGAAACCCAGCATTGACTGTAAACTTTTGTGGTTGTTGTTGAGCTTTTTGGTCTCCTGTACCTTCCACCTCCTCTATCTAATAACTGGGTCTTTGTTTCAGCCTCAACCTTAAAGTTACCTTCTCCAAGAAATCATTCACCTTCCCAGCATTTGGAATCAGTGTTTTATGACACAATACATGGAAAATAATACATATACTATATGATAATCTTTGAAAAAAAAAGAAGGCTGACCAAGCAGGGAGATTGTCTGGCTTTGGAAAGCTATCACGAGTTGGCAATTGTTAGAGAGTGACTCAGCTGTCTGGCTCTATCTACCTTTCAGACAGATTTAGGTGAGCTGGAGACAGATTCAACAGTAAGGCTTATTCACACATAGGCATGCCTGGATCAGCCAAGTCTCATCAGCATACAGGAAGGCCAAATATCCATGACTGCATTAGGCAAATCCTACCTTTTCTCTGTTGAAATGCCATCAATTTAAACTTTCTAAGCTAAGAGCTGCCTAATTATATTTAAGGATATATTTCTATATGTTTCTTCACACATTCATTATGTTTTTAGTTTATTCATTTACTAAATGTTTGCAATGTAACGGTGTCGAATGCATTTAATGATTATTTAAGAACATTTATACTCATTTTACAGAGGAGATAGAGGCTTAGAAAAGTTAAATGACTTTCTCCAATTCACATTGCTGATTTATACTAGAGACCAGACTTAATACTTGTTTGTACATTTCCCACTAAATTCTTACGTAGCTGTCTTTTTTCATTCAGATTTTATATAATTCCAAAATACCTAAGTGTATTGAGTGCCTTGTGTATACTAGGTTCCATTCATACTGGTCCAGTTTCTGAGATTGAGAAGAACACACACAGAGAATAGCAAGGAAGAGGAATGGAAGCTCATGGGGTCTTCAGTGACTTCCCTGTGTCCTGAGCCCATCCTGGGGACATGTACCTACACTTTCTTGCCATGCAAGACAGTTACATGCCCTTATTGTTTATTTAAATCAATAGTTTGTCATTCTCTTATTTGCAACAAAATGTTTTTAACTAATAGACTAAAATAATAAAGATAGTGCAATGACAAAGTAAAAGGTTTTTTTTAAGGCTTCAACTTAAACAAATTTGCAAAAACACAACCCCATTAAAAAGTGGGCAAAGGACATCAACAGACACTTCTCAAAAGAAGACATACACATGGCCAACAAACATATGGAAAAAAGCTCAACATCGCTGACCATTACAGAAATGCAAATCAAAACCACAATGGAATGCCATCTCATGCCAGCCAGAATAGCTATTATTAAAAAGTTAAAAAACAACAGATACTGATGATGTTGTGGAGAAAAAAGAAAACTTTTACATTGTTGGTAGGAGTGTAGATTAGTTCAATCATTGTAGGAGACAGTGGGTGATTTCTCAAATACCTAAAGGCAGAAATACCATTTGACCCAGCAATCCCGTTACTGGATATATACCCAAAATAATATAAATCATTCTATTATAAAGATACATGCACTTATATATTCATTGCAGCACTATTCACAATAGCAAAGACATGGAATCAAATTAAGTGCCCGTCAATGATAGACTGGACAAAGAAAATGTGGTCCATATACAACACGGAATACTATGCGGTTATAAAAAGGAATGAGATCACGTCCTTTGCAGGAACATCAGTGGAGTTGGAAGCCATTATCCTCAGCAAACCAATGCAGGAACAGAAAACCAAACACCGCATGTTCTCACTTATAAGTGGAAGCTGAATGATAAGAACACATGGACACAGGGAGAGGAACAACACACACTTGGGGCAGAGGGGTTGGAGAGAGGGAGAGCATTAGGAAGAATAGCTAATGGATGCTGGGCTAAATACCTAGGTGATGGGATGTTCTGTGTAGCAAGCCACCATGGCACACATTTACTTATGCCACAAACCACATCCTGCACATGTACCCTTGAACTTAAAAGTTGAAGAGAAAAAAAAGCCTTAAAAAAAGCCCATGCTGAACATATTTGAGTTTGTAAGAGTCATGTGTGAAGAAGCTGTTTTGAATTTACACAATGTGGTTCACTACCAGAAATGCTAGGAAACTCTCATTATAAAATTATTCACCTTATAACACAATGTCAAGTACAGGTACTTTCATTCTTTTTTTTTAAATTATACTTTAAGTTCTGGGGTACATGTGCACAACGTGCAGGTTTGTTACATAGGTATACATGTGCCATGTTGGTTTGCTGCACAGGTCAACTCGTCATTTACATTAGGTATTTCTCCTAATGCCATCCCTCCCCCAGGCCCCCACCCTGCAACAGGCCCCGGTGTGTGATGTGTCCATGTGTTCTCATTGTTCAACTCCCATCTATGAGTGAGAACATGTGGTGTTTGGTTTTCTGAAGTACAGGTACTTTCAAAACCGTGTTGTACAGGGACGATGGTGGACGATGGTGGATGATGGTGGACGATGGTGGATGATGGTGGACGGGTCAGGGACTGTAGATGCTTTCCATGAGAAAATGTAATTCAGACTGTGCCTTGGAGATCAGCATATGATATAAATGGCTTAGGTTTCTAACATCCTAGTATGAGAGAAGTGTGCAAGACAAAATTTGATTGCATTTTCCATATCAGGAACACCTTTGTAGACACCTGATTTCAAGGATTCATAAATATTAGGCCTGTTTCATAAAGAGTTGTTATAGAGCAAAATAAGATGTGACAGTGTGTATCATCACTCTGTAATGATCGGTGATGTTGATCCTTTTTTCAGATGTTTCTTGGCTGCATGTATGTCTTCTGTTGAGAAGTGTCTGTTCATGTCCTATTGCCACTAATGAGAGGTAACATTTGCGGCATTTACTATTTTCCATGCACTATTCAAAGTGCTTTTCATGCCTTTCCCTAGTAGAGCCTCATGCCCTTGTTAGATAGGATGTTTATAAATCCCTCTCTTTATATACGAATAACCTGTAGCTTGGTGTAGTGAAATAACTGGTGTAATACCATTAAACTAGTAAGTAGAAGAACCAGGATTTGCCCATAAGCAGGGTGACAATCTCTATGCCCTACTGTCAATTGCAATAAAATTATAAGCATTTTATATTACTTGCATACCAAATAGATCATTTCCCTGAGTGCCGGTTGTCTGTTTTCATGTAGTGTTGCCGGACCTCGAAGACCTGAAGTTTCTTATCCTTGAAAGAAGATAAAAGCCACCTTAATTGTGATTGAGATAAGAGATGGGGTGAAAGTAGGAACGTTGTGTAGAATAGCTGAGGTTTTGCTTCAGTCTCTTTGCTGTATGCTATCATGGGCACATGTGCAAGCTTGGGTTAAAGGGAAAAGGAATTAAGTGGAGAAATTGAAGTAGTCCTTCTCCTTGTCACTGGGCATTGTCATCCATTAACATTTGGTCATGTGGGAAGTAGAACAAATAAAATCTTTAGAATCGTATAAATCTGAGTTTAAATTCTATTCCACCATTTTTCTGGCTAAGTCTTGGTTTCCCTACGTTCAAACTATGAGCCTAATGCCTACCTTGTAATGTCATTGAGGAGAGTTGTATATGTTTGTAATTGTCTGTGCATTTATCAAACAAAATGCTTGGCACAGAGGTGAAACAACAGACAATAGTTATACCTATTTTATATATATGCTTATATAATAGTTATAAAAATTCAATTGTTTTCTATTATTATTACCTTGCTAACTACTAGTTTATTTTCTCATTTTGCCTTTCTAATCTCACCTGGCTGCTCTGGCTCTTAATGACCTCTCTAGGAGTTGAATTATTTTTCTTTTCTTCATTTTCAGCTGAGAAGATTTATTAACTGTATCATTATGGTTTGAATTAAAAAATATTTCAATCAAAGTGCTTCTAAAATCAACCAATTCATATTTCTAGCATGCTCGTATTCCCTCTTTAATATTACCACCTTTTCTCAAAATGTGGCTAAGGAAAAAGGCTATGATGTTCATATAAGCTGAGGCACATAGTCCCTATCAAGGAAAACCTCCTCAGATTTTTATGCTTGTTACAGGTGATTTAGAGAACTATTAAGTAAGATAGTGTGATTTTAAAATGATGTACTTGGCCATGCGTGGTGGCTCACACCTGTAATCCCAACACTTTGGGAGGCCGAGTTGGGCAGATCATGAGGTCAGGAGTTCAAGACCAGCCTGACCAACATGGTGAAACCCCGTCTCTACTAAAAATAAAAAAATAGCTGGGCATGGTGGCGCATGCCTATAATCCCAGCTACTTGGGAGGCAGTGGCAGGAGAATCTCTTGAGCCTGGGAGGCAGAGGTTGCAGTGAGCCGAGATTGAGTCACTGCACTCCAGCCTTGGCGATGGAAAGAGACTCTGTCTCAAAAACAAAAGCAAAAAAAAAAAAAAAAGATGTTATTGTAGACAAACAACTAGACCAAAGAATGGCTTAGGGAAACTTCTATATTAAAATTCATGATTGTATTCAGTTTGGATAACTCTATTCATGGTTCATGATGGCTTCCATCTCATTAAATACGTTTTGACAATTAAATAAGATAACACATATGTAGCACCCAGCATACAGTAAATATGTATAGTAAAAATCTAGCATATAGTAAATGCTATTAAATGCTAGCAATTACCAGTATTGTTTACTGTATTGTGGAACTACAAGTATAGCTTTGCAAACAGTAATGGTAAGTGACAGGCAAATTAATACAGGTTGTTTTCCTTTTGCACCAGTTATTAAGCTATTGCCTTTCTCAGCTTTAAACCCTCCCTACTATGTTTTGCTTTGTATTCTGGAGAAAACCACACTTCTTTGCCAGCTATCTTCAGTTAGGCTTTGACAACAGTCAGACTTAAAAGGAGATTGGAAGGCAGGAGGAGGCACGGACCTTCTTCAGGGGACTCTCACCGCTCTTCAAGTAGAGGGCACCTTCCCCAGTAACAGGGAGTGAGTGTTTTCTGCTCTTATCTGCTGTCGTTATTGGGGTCATCCTTGAAATAGCTCTTCTCACTTATGTCAAAAGTAGATTCCAAAAGCTGCAATTGGTCCCAATTTATAGTTTATCCACATGCTAGAAATAGCCTCTTAAAGCCTCCTCAACTTTATTAAAGCCAGCTAATCTAGGTCCTAACTCCATGGGGGTCCCTTTTTTGAACCCTTGATGTATTAGTACCAACTAGCTGGGACACCTTCACCAGAATTCTAGGTCCAGGCTCTGCAAGACTCTTCTCTAAACTTCTAAATTTTCATAATACCACCCTCGTCCCATTAGTTCCTGAACCCTAAGGGAGATAGTTGCTCCCTCCAGTAATTACCTATGTGAATCCCCCGAGTTCCTCTTTTGCCTTTCACTTCTGTAATACTTGTTTGCCCATGCTTTATAACAACTTTTTCCATTAAAATAACTAGTAGACTTTTTCCCCTGACAGGGCCCAGACTAATAAGTGATCCCACTTTCTGCTCAGGGCATCATGCCTTGATAGCAAATATTGCATGCCTAGGAAAGCATTTTTTTTTTTTTTTTTTTGAGAAGCAGTCTTGCTCTGTCTCCCAGGCCGGAGTGCAATGGCATGATCTCAACTCACTGCAACCTCCACCTCCCTGGTTCAAGCAATTCTTCTGCCTTAGCCTCCCGAGTAGCTGGGATTACAGGTGCATGCCACTATGCCTGGCTAACTTTTTGTATTTTTGGTAGAGACGGGGTTTCACCATTTAGCCAAGATGGTTACGATCTTGATCTCCAGACCTCGTGATTTGAAAGCCTTTTATTATGTGTAAACTAATCTCAAATGGTGGATTTAAGATTATAGCATATTAGAGTATTTAAAAGTTAGATCTATCTTTCTAATAATTGTGGTTGTGCACATTCTCTTCTTAAGATCTATATTGACGTGTGTGTGTGTGTGTGTGTGTGTACATAGCTCTTAAGATTACATATTATCTATCACTTAGAACCCTGCAATTTGAAGGAAAATTCTCTCAGGTTACAGTGCCCAAGAATATTCTTGGATTGGAGGAAGGTTTATGCTCTTTAACTTAAAATGTCAAGAAAATTAAAATGAAGGATTTTTTTTCCTACAAAATATTTGACTTAAACTTTATCATGTAACTTTAAATTAACATGTGGATTGTTAGTGACTTGGGGGCCTTCCTCTTTTTAACTTTTATTTGCACTTTTTTTTATTATACTGTAAGTTTTAGGGCACATGTGTACAACGTGCAGGTTTGTTACATATACATACATGTGCCATGTTGGTGTGCTGCACCCATTAACTCGTCATTTGCATTAGGTATATCTCCTAATGCTTTCCCTCCTCTGTCCCCCCATTCCACAACAGGCCCCCGTGTGTGATGTTCCCCTTCCTGTGTCCATGTGTTCTCATTGTTCAGTTCCCACCTATGAGTGAGAATATGCGGTGTTTGGTTTTTTGTCCTTGTGATAGTTTGCTGAGAATGATGGTTTCCAGCTTCATCCATGTCCCTGCAAAGGACATGAACTCATCATTTTTTATGGCTGCATAGTATTCCATGGTGTATATGTATTTGAACATTTTTTAAAGTTTATCTTTCTCCTCCAGCCCTCTGCCCCTACCCACATTTAATCTATAGTCACACTTTTTTTTTCTTTTTAAACACATTCCTTTTATAGGTTCTTGAATTGTTAGAAACTAAATTACTTAATACTAATCTGGCAACTGTAACCAAAGTAATGATTTCAGCATTACAAATAAAACCATAGCAAATGTTGGAAAACATTAGGGAGGAGAAGGAGAACCAGAAGTTAACCATGTTGCGAATGACTGATCTCAACACAAACTGGCTGCTCTTCTTGTAAAGTTCAAATAAAGTCTAATACTATACGAGTTTAAGACTACCATACCTACTTCATTGAGTCTCTCTCTATATATATATCTCCACATATATATATACCATACAGATATATATATACACACATATTTATACAAACACACACACACACACACACACACGTGTGTGTGTGTATTCAAAGAAATTGAAGAAATTGTATAGATACAGAAGCAGTGCTTTCCCAAACTAAATCACATCAAAGTACAATATGCAGATATATACATATATACGTGTATATGTATATATATATAACTGTGTATATATTAATATATATGCACACATATACATCTATGTATATATATACAGACATATATACACATATGTATATCTGTATAGTACATATATGTGTGTGTATATATGTCTATATATATCTGTATATATATAGTCATGCTTGAATAGCTTACTTACAGAAGTATTCAGAAAACTACAAATGAATCTCTCAAGATGAGCCAACTATAAGATAGATATTGACTTTTCCTGTGTCATGAGTAAAAATAACTTAGGAATAGGCTGGATCTTTCCACTTCGTTTGATCTGTTGAGATATGAATTGAATCTGATAATATTTGAAAAATGTTTAAAACTAAATTTAGTGGAAAGTACCAAGGTTTATTAAAGGAAATGAAAGCTATAATATTAATCACTTCAGTTAAGAAAACATGTGTGCGCTCAAGTGGGCACTAACTGAGTTATAATTGTAATGGGAAACAGAAATTTCTTCTTATGTGATAGATCTCAGTTTTAATTTAGAGCAGAGCCAAACAAAATTAATTACAATTACTTGGCAGTATATGCAAAGCCACATTCTATGCTTTCTATAGATACTATAAAGAATTACTATTACTTGGCTCCTTCCTGAGTACCTTCTTAAAATGTCTGAGTTTACTAGTCAAATTCATGGTACAGCTTCCAAAACCATTGAGCAATTTACTAAACTTATTAGTGTACTTGCATATTTCCTAGCATAGAGAATTCACTGAGGTTCATCACCTTATTCTTTTTGTATTGGTTAGATGTTTCTAAAAGAAGCAGCATGTTCAAGTAGAAAGTTAGATTGAAGTCATTAATGTGGTTTAACTCTGTGTCACCACCCAAATCTCATCTTGAACTGTGACATGAATTGTAATCCCCAGGTGTTGAGGGAGGGACCTAGTGGGAGGTGTTTGGATCTCCATGGTGTTCTTGTGACAGCTAGTGAATTCTCATGACATTTGATGGTTTTATAAATGGCAGTTTCCCCTGTCCTCTCTCCTGCAGCCTTGTGAAGAAGGTATATATTTCTCCTTTGCCTTCTGTCATGATTATAAGTTTCCTGAGGCCTCCCCAGCCATGCAGAACTGTGAGTCAGTTAAACCTCTTTTCTTTATAATTACCCAGTCTCGAAAATTTACCTATAACAGTGGGAAAACAGGCTAATACAGTCACATTTCCCCCCAAATAAAGTATATAACAGAATTATTATGGGTTTTAAATGACACGATTCTCTAGAATATAATGTCCATGAGGACGGAAATTTTTGCCTGCACTCTATTCCAACAACCTAGAACAGTGCCTGGAACATAATAGGTGCTCAATAAATAGTTATGGGCTGGGCACAGTGGCTCACACCTGTAATCCCAGCACTTTGGAAGGCCAAGGCAGGCAGATTACTTGAGGCCAGGAGTTCAAGATCAGCCTGGCCAACATGGCAAAACCATATCTCTACTAAAAATGCAAAAATCAGCTGGGCATATTGGTGCACACTTGCAATCCCAGCTATTTGGGAGGCTGAGGCATGAGAATTGCTTCAACCAGGGAGGCAGAGGTTGCAGTGAGCTGAGATGGTGCCACTGCACTCCAGCCTGGGCAACAGAGTGAGACTCTGTCTCAGAAAAATTAAAAAAAAATAAATAATACATAATAAATAAATATGGAGTGAATGAATAATAATTTTAAAACCACATGGTAAACTGCAAAGCTCTGTGAAAATATTATTTTTCACTGGTATGGTTTGGCTCTGTGTCCTCATCCAAATCTCATCTTGTAGCTCCCATAATTCCCACATGTTGTGGGAGGGACCCAGGGGAAGATGATTGAATCATGGGGGTGGGTCTTTCCCGTGTTGTCCTCATAAGTGAATGGGTCTCATGAGATCTGATGGTTTTAAAAACGGGAGCTTCCCTGAACAAGCTCTCTCTTTGCCTGCTGCCATCCACGTAAGATGTGACTTGCTGCTCCTCACCTTCTGCCATGACTGTGAGATCTCCCCAGCCATGTGGAACTGTAAGTCCAATAAACCTCTTTCTGTTGTAAATTGCCCAGTCTTGGGTACGTTTTTATCAGCAGTGTGAAAACAGACTAAACGTTCACTAATATACTTTGATGTCAAACCTGTTATCAAATGTTATTGGAACTCAATAGATAATCCCTGCCCTTTATTATAAAATAAATCCCACCTTGGATTTATTTGCTTTTGTGTCCTGCTAGGATATGTAAGCATTTTGCTACAAAGAAGAATTTGTTTAGGTACAGAAGCAGTGCTTTCCCAAACTAAATCACATTAAAGTACAAAAGGGTAGTAGTATGTATGCATGTTTGTATCTCTGTGTATGTAAATCTCTCATTTGCAAGTGTATCTGTGAGTATGTGTTACTGCTACTTTGATCTTTAGTCTCTCACACATATGTGAGATGCTAGTTTGTGAGACTCTTAGAACTGAAGGACCAGCCAAATACATAGGACTTTACTTTGCCAAGTCTTAATTCAGCACTTTCCAAGACCACCTATCATAGAAAGTTTAAAACAGAGAAGGGAAAAAAGGAAAGAGAACAAAACTAAAAAAGATTTGTGCATTAGATAGAACTGTTTCTATAAATCTTGAGATAATAAAACAAATTACAAGATGAATTCACTTAGTCTTCTGTTTTTATGGCTTCCCATGAACTGAGTCTTGAATCTTCTCAAGCTCCTATATGAGACACACGGTATTTGTGGGAACACCAAACTACTCCAGAGTCCATGAATCCTCCTTTGTACTTTTTGCAAAGGCTATATATTTTCTAACTCTATGAGTGGGAGGCACTTCTTTCCTTATTCAACCTCATTCTATATAACTCTATCTAGAAGCTGAATATACTACTTTGCAGGCAGCTATGAGCAACATCCCTGTGATCCCTGTGAATATAATGGATATATTTTTTCATTCTTTTTATTATTATTATTTTTAAAAACATCTTCCCTTGTGAATCAGCACTCTTGGTCATGCTCTTCCAACAAGCTTATGACTACCACGTGGTCAGCTTTAATAATGAGGTTTAAAGATAATTTAAAGATGATAATGTTTGCTACTCTGCCTGAAATAAAGAAAAGGGTCTGCAAACTGACTAGGATTGCTCACTACACCTGTTGTTGTGAGGGTTCGTTTCACTCTACAAAAGAGAAACGCGTTTAAACTAATTCAAGACAAGAAAAGGAAGCAAGTGAAAAGAAAATGGGAACAACATAGAATCCACAGGCAGGAAGTACAGACAGTAGTACTCTTGAGTCTGGAGAATTAACAATCAAGAAATTTTCATTCATTCTCTTGCTCTCTTTCTTCCCTTCCAGCTCATTCTTTTCTTCCTTTCTTATCTCTTTCTTTTTTCCTTCAACAAGCATTTATCGAAATTTCTATCACCTCTATAAGGAGCAAGGGAAACACCAGTGAACAAAACAAACTAAAAAATTCCTTCTTTATGGATTCTATAATCTTTGCGTGTGTTTGTGTGTGTTTGTGTGTTGTGTGCATGTATTGATATAGTAAACAAATAAACACACACAATATATGATATACTATGTCGTAATATATCATATGTTGGTTACTAATAGAATCTATGGAGAAAAAGAAGAAAAGAATGGGGACCCAGAGAGCAAATGCAATTGCAATTAAGGAGCCAGTAATTCAGTCTCTCACCTCTATTTTTCAGCCACGATTTCCACAGCTCTTAGCATTTGCTTTCTTTTGATTCATGCCGCTCTTCCTACTTCCTCTCCTCAACTCCAGCTGTGTCCATGTGTTCTATGGACTCATCTTGTGTCCACTTGATCGAATCTCACATGGTCTTTTAACTCAAGTGCCCACCATTAACTACAGTATAACTTTGGATTCTCTTAGTACCAATCCCTAAGAGGCTCTTAGGGCTTCAACTGGACAAAATCCTTCCTAGAATGGCATCAGTCCATAGTATACTGTTGAGCCAATGGATGAAATCTTTTGGTTACATATTTTGACTCCGTTGTGTGGATTTACCTACTGAGTCTTGAAGACCTCAGTATAGAGTATAGTTGGCTTTCTGTATTCATGGGTTCTTCATCCGTGGATACAACTAACTGCAGATAGAAAATATTTCTTAAAAATTGTGTCTGTACTAAACATGTACAGACCTTTTTTCTTGTTATAATTCCCTGTACAATAGAGTATAACAACTATTTATATAACACTTACATTTATTATGTAAGTAATTGAGAGATGATTTAAAGTATATGGGAGGATGTGCTTGGGTTATATGCAAATATTATGCCACCTTATATCAGTGATTTGAGCTTCTGTAGATTTTACTATCTGTAGGGGGTCCTGGAACCCATCTTCCATCGATACTGAGGGACGACTATATTCTACTTTGGATGTATACTCTACTTTGTCCTGTATAATATTTACTATTCTAGAGAAATAGATTAAAGACAAGTATCCAATTTCCTCTTTCTTAGAGGAGGGCAAGATAAAAAGGCAAGACTCACATATATATTTTTTTTGGTAGGCAAAGAATTATAGATGGAAAAAGTATTTTGGAACATTAGTATATAATACTTCCTGAAATTACCTGCTACTGTTTTGAGTATATATATATATATATATATATATAGACACACATATATATATATATATAAAATATATACACACATATATATAGCAGAAATAGCAAAAGAAATAAAAGATCAAAACTCAGTTTTTAAAACTTTTAAAATATAATCTCAAAATACTATAGAGACAATTTTTATGGAAGAAAAATTTAATTTTTGTTTGAAAGTCTGAAGTTTTGAATATTAAAAACCATGGGCTTGATGACACGAGTTTTAAGTAACAGACTAGAGGTAAACTTTCTCCCTCTGTTTTCCCAATTACAGAAGAGACACTATGCATCTGGATTGGGAGAAAAGAGGGGCGTCATCAAGGAGAGCAGTTGAGTGAAATGGTTATGGGGATATCTGAGGAAGGGCTGCAAGCTCTGCTACATCTGCCCTCTCTGGACCACATCCCAGATTGATGGTTGGGACCTAGAGCTAACCAATCATCTATGGGTCAGTGCCTTGCTTTCCTGGATGGAAAGTGGGAAGCAAAAGCCTGTTAAGACTCCACTGCCTTCATCTCCTGTCCTGCCTGAGTGATGCGGCAGCCACAAGTAGAAAATGTGGTCTGTTCAATCTAGGCAGACTGAATAGTCCTCTAATGGTCTTCAAGTTTCCATTCACCAGATTTGGAACCAGAAAATGGAAGAGAAGAGCATCCAGAAGTTTCTTGTGGTTTCCACCATGCTGAGGGATGTGAAAGTGGCTGAGAAATGACCACAAGAGCTAAAAATACTTCATGGTAGTGATGCCAGTGACTCAGGGTTACCTCTGAAATGTCAACCAGTGATACCACCGGAAATTGGATGCTTGGCTGGGGTGAGATGAGAGGTGCTAAGACAGGAAACCTGACAGGGTGGTACATACCTTAGTAGATGAAGGATTATACAGGTGAGACTGGGCCAGGACCTGGACACTGTGAAAGATTCATGGAATTTGAATCAATACAGGGAAATAGGAGCAAGAGCAAAATCTGGAGCTGAATGAGTTTACCAAGAACTGACTTCAGGTTAGGATTTTTGATAAGAGAAACAGTGACGATTCCAGGACAGAAATCAAGTAACAGAAAAAGCTACCTTCTTGGCATATCTGAGCCTATGACCTGGGAGGTTCATGCCCAACACACATTTCTAGTGCTACGCCAGCTGCATTTTAGAAATAAAGCTTTTGCTATCATTTTATCTAGGGTGATTCATCACATTTCTCTTACAAATGGTACATATTTGATAATCTCCAGCACGTGGCCCCCAAGTAAATGGAGAGAACCCACATTTCTCTTCAGCTTGATTAATTTGGAGAATTATGTTTTTTATAAAATCATTCTGATGATATATCCCAAGTTATTGTAAACAGCTGTTTTGATGCCTCAGCCTCTGAGCCTTCAGAGCTGATTTCCACATTACCTTTGATACATATGTCTATAATTTAGTCTGACGGGATCTTCAGCTCTTTAAAGCAATAGGCTTGCTCCTTCTTTTTTCCACCATCATAACTCTGCATTCTTATTTCAGCTTTAATTTGTACACAGCTAGAATACACCTGTCTGACCAGATGCATGAGTTAGCTACTTCACAAGAAAATTTTGAAATGCTGCCTCCATGTCAAAACTCTGTAATAAGCATTTAAGGATTCTACCCTCAGCCCATCCCACCAAACTCACAAAAGCAGAGAAAGAGAATGCCATGCTCCTTTTCCAGTAATTATTCTGGACAAGACCATAAATGGCCAGCAGGATACGATGAGAATGGAAAACAAATGGTTTCCAAATTTCTAAATCTCAGTGTACAAAGCATGGAGAAGCAAAGAAAGCCTGCTCTCCATCCCCACCTTTTCCCCCTTTCACTCCTGCCAGGCATTTCCTTTGTTCTATTTTCTATCTCACTAAGATTAAAGTGCTGATCTCCCCCTTTTTGAAAATGATGTCACCTTTTTTTTTTTGCCTTGGCAGAGAGCAAGTTCATTACAAATCTGCTGTGTGACTGATGGCTTTGAAGAGATAAGGCAGAGGGGGAAAACACATTTGGGAAAGGTATGAAACTCAAGAGGCAGGTTGACAATTAAACAGGCAGTCAGAGAGATGATGAAGGATAAGGAGAAATAGATGCAGGGGTAAATATCTTTTCCATATTCTCTTTTACAGCCACTGAAAAACTATTTATTTTTTCATGATAGTTTTATCTGGAAGCAATGCCATAGATGAAAATTCATTTCATATGTTTTCTGGTGTGATCCGTGCACTTTTGATGACATTATTACAGGCAGGTCATTGTGGATGTATTTGATGTTCAGAGTGAGGAAGACATTTCCTTCTGCCATTAGGAAAGGTAAAAGAGTTTGGTACTGAATTTGATTTACTATAATTGCTGATCACTGGACGATGAGGCAGTTTATATAAGAAACATTTCAGATGTAAAACCAGATTGAAAGCATAATGCACGTTCTAGCATCATGTATATTATTTACAATTATTAGTGACAGATGCAGAGCCTGGGAATCTCAGAATCTTTTATCCCCAAGGTCTAATCCTACTGGAGGCAGTGGACATATACGTGGTTTGCATAGGCCAATTTACTGAAGTGTTTGACATCTAGAAATTAAACACACACACACACACACACACACACACACACAGTCCCCTAAAGCTGTATTTTCACCATACAGCATCTTGTGTAAATAACTTTGTCATATGTATACATCTAAATTAATGTTAAAAATCCCTTGTCTTGCTGGGCATGGTGGCTCAAGCCCATAATCCCAGCACTTTGGGAGGTCCAGGTGGGCAGAATACTTGAGGCCAGGAGCTCCAGACCAGCCTGGCCAACATGGCAAAACCCAGCGTCTACAAAAAATACAAAAATTAGCTGGGCATGTTAGTGCATGCTTATTACCCTAGCCACTTGGGAGGCTGAGGCAGGAGAATCGCTTGAACCCGGGAGGCAGAGGTTGCCGTGAGCCGAGATCGTGCCACTGCACTCCAGCCTGGGCAACAGAGGGAGACTCTGTCTCAAAAAAAGAAAAAAGAATTTAAAAAGAGCCATTGTCTTTCCTATGGATGGTTACTTCTGCAGATGAAAAGATTTTTTTAAAAATATGCTTCTGGGTTAAGGATGAAGTAGGATGTTTCAGAGAAGTAAGTAGTGGATGATAAAATAGAGGAGGGACCCAGAGACAAATGTTTGCCAGGCTGCGGCATATCTGACGAGAACACCAGCCATTCCTTCTCATCTTCTGCGGCTCTTCTGCTCCTTCTCATCACCATCACTCACCTCCCGCCATCACTTGTATGTAATAACAGAAATATTTACAATTGCATCCTGCGTGTCTGAGAGGAGGGTGTGTATGTGGAAGGTGTGCTTGTCACTCCCAGCCCTGAGGCCTGAAACATATTGCATGAATTTTACTTTTAGTTTTCCATTGGCCTTGAGGAAACACTTCTAAATAACATATGCTATGCTGGTATTCCTCTGCTCACCACTCCCCAGTATCTTCCTGGGCTCGCATTGCCTCCAGAATAAAATCCCAGCTATTCACGTCTCCACCATCTGGTTCCTGCCAATCTCTCCACTCTTGCTTCTGGCCATTTTCATTACACATTTACTTGAGTCCTAATGAAATGCCTGGTTCTTGAATGCACTTGGCTGTTTCATTCCTCTGAGCACACTCTTTCCTCTGACAGAGATGCCCTTCACCATCTAACAAACATCTATCTCCATTTCCTTCTAGTCTTGAGTACAAGTATGACCTCTGTGAAATTTTCCATGTACTCAGAAAGAATTGATCAAACTTTTCTTCTGGCCACAGCTTACCTTCTACTTCTACTTTGAGTTTAGTATCTTTATTGAATTTTTCAAAATTTATGTGTCATGATCTAGGTGATTGGGTGTACCCAGCATCTATAAACCTGCCCAGCTAAAAGCTAGTGCTCACTTTATAAACGTTTGGTGAATAAATGGTTATATACATCCTGGTATTTGAATTCAGGTTAAAGGATTTCAGGACTGCATATCTGCTTTCTAAGTTAAAGATGCACCCTTTTCCTTAGAAAAAAAACCCTAAAGAGACTATGAGTTAATACAAATTCATACAATATTTAAAATAAAAATAAACCAGACAGAAAGGTGTTGTGGAACGGCATGTCTTATGTAAGAGCAATACATTTTCTTGCCCATACATTATTATTTCTTTCACGGTTCATTGTTCATGAACATTATCCTTCATGAGGTATAAGCAACTGGTCCCTCCAAACTCTCTACCCTACCATTCTGATTCTGTTTGTAAGCACAAATGAAACACTTTCAGGCAAAGCAAAAGTGGCAATTCAGATGTCTTTAATACATGCAAATACATCATTCCAGAATTGGAAGTTACTATCTTCTTGATAATCTAGAAAGGCCGTTATGACGTGTGTCTTTCTTTTTATGTGTTTGTTTTTATTTTATTTTGTTTTGTTTTTCCAGTAATTGCTGGAGTGGCTGAGTTAGGTTTGAGTCTAAAGCAGACGGTGGTTGAAACTGATCGAGGCACAGGGCTGTGGCCTCCCACTTGGGCAGGTGTGTTACAGTGTTGAACCAGGGATGAGGTGAATGCCAGGAGTATGGATAATATACAGTTATCATCCATCTACTTTTTAAAATTTCACATATTTCTTACTGATTCAAACAGCTTATCAAAATGTTTAAAACTTTCTGATTTTCTCAGCTTATCTTATGTTAGTATCAGCATCAATACATCGATGACAAGTGTCACATGGGAAATTGCAGAAGCCAACGGCTTTCTACCATTCTGAATAATTAAAGGGGTAATAGAAATCTCAATGCTGCTGGAGCAATGATAATTATTTGATGATCCATGCATCGGAATGATTTAGGCATTTAGTGAATGCCATATATTTTTATAACTAGCATTTCTTTAAACATGAGCCATTTGGAGGGGTGGTAGGTAGTCAAATTCTCATTTGAAGTATAGGAAATAATTTCAAAATGTAGCATTAAGATGAAGAAGGATTCAGAGTTTAATTCAAACCATGGTCCTGATACCATGCTACTTTACTTCATCAAATAGACTTCATAAATATCGGGTGGAACGTTTAGGCCACATAAATATCGATGAAGACCCTTTTTCTATAAAGAATAATAAAGTGTTGTCTAACAGCAAGATGGCTGACTGGATTAGGGCATTTCATAAATGCTTTATCAGAACTCACTCTAGCTTTCCCAATTTCTCAGTTTTTATCATTATCCCAGATGTGTGCATATCTGATTTAAGGAAACTGGTTAGATATGCAAGCACTTATTTTATTTTCTTAGAGAAGGAAATTAATTTCAAGCTCTTTTTTAAAAGCTTTTTTTTTTTTTTTTTTTTTTTACTTACCAATAATATGTAAAAGAAGAATGCCACTCACTCTTACTCTCAGAAGATATTTTAAGAACTCTGCCTAGTGGGTTCATTGTGGAGTATGACAGACCCAGAGACAAGGATTCAAGCGCAAGTTATTTATTTGGTATGTGGTTCCTGGAAATGCTGATAATGAAGAAGTAGAATGGGGAGGAGGGGGATGCCTCAGAAAGTCAAGAAAACTTTCTTTCCAAGCAAGTTTCCAATGAGAGATTGCAATTCCATCCAGATGGGTTCTCCGGGAGCCAAAGCATCATAAGTGGATCTGCAACATCCCACCTCAAGGGTGAGGCAACTGGGGCGTTTTGCACCAACTCCCAGTCAGTCACTGGCTGAGGGCTGCTCCTAGGGGCTCTTTTTTCCCCAGTACTGCTACAGGCAGAGTGAGATCTTATGACTAGAGAAGGGCCTCAGGCAAAGAGAAACAGACATGCAAGTTGAAAATTAGCCCTGCAGGCACTGACATGGTAAGGCCCAAGGGCATCTGGCCCTTGCAGCCTCAGCTCCACCTGCTGCTACCATTCACTCAGTCAGGAATGGCTTGAGTTCCTTAGATACTAACTTCTACTGTGATAATGGTGGAATACCCTCTGTGGAGAAGAAACCTCCCTGCAGGACTTCCCACAACATCAGTAGCGATGCCATCATCATGGCCTCTTAAGCCATTCACAGATGGTTCAAGAGTGTTAATCACAAACGCTTAGACAAAGACTCTGGAAAGCACCTTATTCTTGGACAATACCCCACAGGCATTTATACAACAGTCTTAAAAATTCATCCGCCGGCTTGGTGGCTCACGCCTGTAATCCCTGTACTTTGGGAGGCCAAGGCAGGCGGATCACCTGAGGTCAGGAGTTTGAGACGAGCCTGGCCAACATGATGAAACCCAATTTCTACTAAAAATACAGAAAACCAGCTGGGCATGTTGGTGAGTGCCTGTAACTCCAGCTACTCGGGAGGCTGAGGGGGAAGAATCCCTTGAATCTGGGAGGCAGAGGTTGCAGTGAGTCAAAGGTTGCAGTGAGCCAATGGTTGCAGTGAGCCGAGATCACTCCACTGCACTACAACCTGGGCAACAAGAGTGAAACTCCATCTCAATTAAAAAAAAAATCATCAATGGCAATATAATTATTGCAAGGTCTTGTGATTCATGTTGATGACTATCTAATAGGTGTTTCATGCATATTTGTGGAATGAATTATTATCATTATTGTTATTACTAGTATTTTGACCCTTCTTGCAGAATCACACCATGCAACTCTTATTCTAGAGAGTGTGAATCCACTCCCCCAGCCAAGTTGTGATTGCTTTATCTGAATTTACCTGCAGACTTGCTAGGAAGTTTGTATCTTGGACTCTGCTGACTCTGCTAAGGAGATTTATAGCAGCCTGATAAATAGTACTTATATCACAACAGACTCTTTACATTTCTGCCATGCTGGAATGAAATTTCCCGGCCAGAGCCTTTTCTAAGGCCATTTTTTATGTCAAACTGCAGTCAGTCTGGAGGCAGTGTTGAAGATGGTTGTGAATGTTACAGAGCGAGCTAGGCAATGCATTAGCAAAGAATTTCTGTGAAAATGAGTATAAAGGGAGGGGTATTGGCTCATCAGTACAAGCAGGATATCCCCAAGAAGAGGCTGATTTCAGTGGCAAATTTAAATCTAACCTATAACAGACAAAATGTCTGTTAGACACTTACTACCTTCATTAATTACAAAAGTTTAGTTTCCCTTGGTCTTGTTGTCTTATCCCATTCATATTTATGTTGTTACATATATACATCTTCGTAAGCCACGCCAGATTTTTTTTTGGAAGTAAACAATAGTTAATTGATCTGAGAACTTGTGACAGCAAACATACAGTTTCAAAGATACTTACAAGAAAGCAAGACTTGTAGTCTATGATCTTTGCTTTCTTCTCTTTTAAAGATGGATTAATATCTAGCTTATGAATTCAAAGAAACAGATAACACTTTTTAATGTGAACCAAAGTGGTTGTTTTGTATACAGTGTTTTATAGTAGTTCTTGAGTAGATTTCCACTTCTTTTCTTTTATAGATCTGCTACAAAATTTTAGCTTCCTCATCCAATGAGACAATGTAGTTTTTGTTGTTTGTTTTGGTAGCAGGAGAAAGCAAGGAAAGGGGAAAGAGTATACCCCCATCTTTTTGTGTTATTTTTCTGTTGTTTATTGTTCAGTTGTTGTTTTGTTTTGGGGGGAGTCTGAAACTCCTCTATGACCCTTGTCCCTGAAAGGCATAGAAAGGTCGGGATATCCATGGTTGTAGCAGAACAAGTACATTCCAGAAAGGGGCTGTATATTTCATTGACCCATTCTTAATTCCTAGTGGCAAAGAAAGAAATGAGAGAAACACTTCGAATGTAGGTTCTAGTGCTCAGTTCTCAAGTCTAAGTCTTTAACAGAAATGCCTGAACCCCTTCATCAAAAACAAACAAAGATTAGTAATATTTTGAATATCGAGATTGGATAGGAAGCAACATTTATAGCACTCTCTTGAAAGAAATACATGACAAATCCAACTGATTAGGAATTGTAATTGAATGGAAGAGGGAACTATTTCCATTGTCTACACCCTATCAGTGACCTGGATGCTAAATGAAATCTTAAAAAACAAAACAAACAAACAAAAAAACCCCACTTGTTTATGTATCCATTCACTCTTTTGCATAAGTTGATAGAGTTGGGGATTCAAATTTTTCAGCATTAGTTTAAGAAGTTTCATCTGTAAAATTATGTATTTAAGACAGAATGCTACATTTCTCTTTCATTCTTATTTCCAAAATTTGTCACATATGGAAAGCTTCAGTTTTTCAGTAGAATTCTTATTTATTATCAAAGACAGCTTTTGTGAGGAAAGCAACACTTTTTTTTGACAAACCCAATTTGTTTGCATATAAAATATAATGTGAAAATTAATATTGTACTGTGTTTGCAATACTGTGAAAATACTGGGATCTTATTTTGACTAATTATACATCTTAACTTATCCTATAATGAAACATTTAGCTGAGATGTAGTCTTGCTTTGCACTTTCTTTTAAGTAGAGGTGTGAGCTTTTCTGTTTTGGCTGTGTTCCATTTTGTGCAATAAGATTGCATTTTCTTTTAAAAAATCCTCTGCTTAAAACCAACTTTCACTTTCTTGTACAGAGTTTATATTTACTCTGGAGAGGTTTGCAAATCATAATGAGATGACAGCTTTACACAGAGCCATGGGATTCTTTGAGATTAAAAATAACAATTGAATGTTATATATATTAGGGGTTGCAAATTATGGCCCATGCCGAATCTGCCCTGAGGCCTCTTTCTGTATGGAACTCAAGCTAAGAATAGTTTTTATATTTTGAAATTATTTAAAAAATAATATTTTATGATACATAAAAATTATATGAAATTAATTTTCAGTGTCCATAAATAACATTTTATTTGAATACAGCTGCACTGATTCATTTACATATTGTTTAAGACTTTTGTGCTGCAACACAAAAATACGTGAGTAGTTATGACAGAGACCATATGGCCAGTAAAGCCTTAAATATTAATTATCTGGCCCTTTACAGAGATATTTGCTGACCTTGGTCTCTCTCTTTCTCTCTTTCCTTTTTATATAGAGGTATAGATAGGTAGGTAGATTTATGATCTATTCATCTATATATGTTTATTATCTATCTATGATCTAGCTATATCTACATCTCTATATGATCTATCTGCATCTATTTATATGATGTCTATCAAAGAGAAGGAGAAAATGACATTCAATTAAGAAATATAACTGCCATTTAATCTCAAATGTGTTTGGACATATTTATACTAAAATGAACAAAATTTATAGTAATCAATATCTTGTTCTCATTTATTCTTCATGTGAAAATAGCACACAAATTAAGACAGAAGATCCATCCCATTTCATATTCACATTATTAGCCCATCTTCATTTACATAGATATACCACCGGCAAAGATGAAGTTTGCACTATTAGGCAGACACTGAAGTAAAAATAAACTTCTTTTCAACATGTGATTTTTCCAGCTATCATGTCTTTGTTTCACACAGACTCATAAAAAGCTTTAAATTTACTACATTTCTGAAAGGATACAGTTTGTGCAGTCGGTAACTGTCACATTCTATATAGACACTGGTGAAGTATACTCACAAAGCAAATCAGTTATTCCTCTCCTTTGCCCAGAGATGGAAAATCATTCGATCTCATAAAATCTTCTTATTTTATTTTATATTTTTATAGCTAAAAATATGAAGCTGAATAGTGACTTGGGTGGTAATTGTTGCTTTTAAAATGTCCTTTCTCTAATTTTAATGTCAGCATAGCAAATGGAGAACCACTATGGTTTGTTGCTTGATCATAATCACTTTCCTGAACTAGGAAAACCACAGAGAATGTGTGTGTGTGTGAGTCTGTGTGTGTGTGTGTGTGTGTGTTGTGTGTATGGGTGGGTGGGTGAGTGGGTCTGCACAAAATAAAAATACAGCATTTAATTTACATGTAGTTTGGGCTATAAATTGTGAAGAGGCAAAAATTTTTGTTATTTTTTCTAAATTAATGTCACTGAAGAACTGTGATTATTAATACTTTAAGTGGATGGTGCTTTCCAATTACAATTAATAATAAAACCTACTTAAATTTTAAAAATAATTGTTTTGCTAGCTAATTCAGGCTAATGTCAAGATAATCCAATCAGTGTAGACATTTAACCATATTCAATTATTTGAACTACAACGATGTTACAGAGTTTGAAAGGCAAGTGCACATTAAATTTCTGCTAAAATAAACACTTCTCATTTCTTATTCTGAAATCACCTTGTAGGCAGGCTTATATAATAACAAGGACTCTTTGAAATCATTATTTGCTCAGTGTGCTATTAATAATAATCTTTTCATGTTGAATGAATTGAAGATGAAGATCTACTCTTTAGCTCTGACAGTTAAGTGTAATCTTTTAGGAATGTGGGCAAGAGGCAAGAAAGGAAACGTGGGGATTTACATTTCTCAATAGTGCTGATCCTGAGACGACATACTGATAAGGCACCATGAGCAGAGCCTCCCTGTGAAGTCAGAATTGTCCTTCCTGTCTACACAGTTAGTTCAACTAATCTTACTGGGGTGACCACACATTGTCCTTATTTCATCACCCTTTCCGTCTACTCACTAGACTCTTCCTCTCTACCCACACACACTACAGGACATTGTTTATTTCAATACAGTGAAACTGACTCTGTCTATAAGCTGCCCCTTCCTTACTGGTAAACAACTTTATCGAATGTTAGTTCCTTTCAATTTGTTGCAATACAGGATATTGAAATAGTTGGAATGCTATTGGAAAAGATACTTTCTGTTATACAAAACAATCCATTGGAACATTATTCTTGAATGAAAAAAAGGTTATACATTTCCTCTTAAAATAAGATGAATTCCTCTAAAAAGTAATTTTATAGGAGAAATATTAAGAAACACTGTCGTCTGAATTTTCAAAGCATCTCATATTTCCAGTGTCCTGCTAAATCTAAAACATATTCTTTTATTTTCTTTTTAAAAAAAAGTTTAAAAAGATAAAGTGTCTTTGCAAAACAGGAAAAAGTATTGACTTAAACATACAAAAAATTACTGCCTTTTTTAACCACTTGGATACATGTGTTTTAATAGTAGATTTGTTTACATCATCAAATTCTTTCTATCTTTGCTATATTGGTTTTTCAAAAGTAGACCCTAAAAATTATTCCTACTAAATTTCAGAAATATACAAATTATATCTACATTTTCTGTCCTGAACTATTAGAATAACCTCTCATGTGACCATATAAACACCAGCCACGTTCTAGTTCAAAATGCTTTGGAATTGAAAAGAAGTTTTCAATTCCTACTTGTAGTGGGGTAAAAAAGTCTTTAGGCTGGTTAGAGCTAAAAGCGCCACACACTTTGAAGATAAATTAGTTTCATTTTTATTAGTTTATTGCCAGCTTCTCTTCCAAATTACATTTTTAATAAATTTGATCTATAGCCATTTTGAAGGGTGAAAGCCCATAAACACATCTTTCTGCTTTAATTGCCTTTATAAAGCACTTACTCAAAAGGGCAGTTTTTCTTCCCAATTGTACCACCAGTTTTTATAAGTGAATCTTCCTGCCTCTCAGGATAAACTGAAACTCACTGCTAAAAATGAATCCCGTACTGTGGCGGGTTAATATATTCACACAAATTTTTATTGCAACAAAAAGGGAGGTTGTATGACATTAACAGGTAACGTTTATATTCCAATTTATTCACAATAACATATATATTATATTCTACATATCATGGTCCTATTGTCAGATCAATGCTGTTTGTGACTTGCAGGCAGTTAAAAAACCACACCCTTTGTCATAGAACAACAGGCTTGAGCAAGTTTTCTACTGGGCACTGAGCCACATGAATCCATGTATCTTTCTCTTCTTTATTTGTGTGTACACTCCTCCCTGGGTGATCTCATCCAGAGTCATGAACTTGCATTCCATCTACACGCCCATGCCTCTGTCGTTTGGATCTCTACTCCCATCTCCCCCTGAGTTCAGACTTGCACCGCCTACTGGCTCTTCACTTTGACCGGCTAACTGATGCTCAAATTCAATGTATCGAAAGCAGAACTTGTAAGTCTTCCTGCAACCTGTCTTCCCCATCTCAGTCCCTAGCGTCAACATTTCATCGGGCCCAAAACCTTATAGAAATCTGTGACTCCTCTTTATCTCCCACATTCCTCATCTATTAGCAACTCCAGTGGTCTCTAACTGCATAATACAAACGTGTACACACAGAATCTGACCACGTCTTAACATCTATTCTGTGAATACTCCAACTAAGCCGCAATATTCTTCACCTGGACTGTAACATACTACTGACAGGTTTCTGTGGCTCTGATAATTCTCTAAACACTGGCTATAGCGATATTTTAAAATGTGAATTAGGTAATTTCTCACCCTTGCTCAACACCGGCCAATGGTCTCTATCACACTCAGAATGAAATCCAAGCACCATAGGCTACAATGGCACACGTGAGGCAATCCTTACCTTATTGCCCATCTCACCCCACTCTCCTCCTCACGCGTATTGCTCTAGCCATGTTCACTGACCTTCATGCTTTCTGTGAACAAGCTAAGCCCACTCCTGCCTCAGGCCTTTGTACTTTCTCTTCTTTCTGTCTGGAACACTCTTCCCCAGGTTTTTGGATGGCTCACTTTCTCACTTCATTCATATTTCAGCTCAAATGCCAATTCCTCCGGAAGGCCTTTCCTTTCTAATCTAGCATCTTCTACTCCATCTGTCACTCAGTAATTGTGCCCTTCTAACATTTTTTCTACATAGGTCTTATCGCTCTCTGAACTTTTTATTATACTTATTTATTTTTCTATTCATTTATGGATTTTTTCTTGCCTCTCCCAGCAGAATGTTGCCTCCATGAAGGACAGCAGCTAGTCTCTTTTCTTCCCCACTGGATCCCTTTTGATTCCTGTATCCTTTGAAGAAACAAATAAATCTTCCCACATGGGGATATTCGATTCCACTACTGTGTAGACGGCCACTAGGTATGGGATGTGGAAGGTATAAAGTAAACTCAGACACTGAAATACTAGGCCCAAGTCAGCAGATGCACTTCCCATCTCAGTCACAATTTCCTCAGCAATCGCAAGAATGTAGGAGGGGAGAAATGGGGAAGTAGAGAAAGAAGTGTTGAGGCATTGGCATTCTGGGATGAATACTAAGAATATGTGGGGCAAAAAAAAAAAATTGCTGTGAACATCTCAATTCCAATAACACATAAGAAAGCAATTGAGTCAAACTGGAAAGTGAAAATCAGAAATTCATGATTTTGAAAAAAAAAGTTTCTGATTTCCCACATAAACTCAGAAGTCATTATATTTTAGCAGTTGTAAATATTGCCAGGAAGAATTTTAGCCATGCAGACTTTTGAGCCTCTGGGATTTGGGTCTGTTCTCCAGAGGATTCCAATGCAGGTGGTCCATGCACATGTTTTGAAGAATGGGGACTGGGAGCAATGAGTGCTCTAAACTATTTTATTTCAAAAAAGAAAGGAGAAATATTTTCTAGCTTCCTTTAGATGCACAATAAAAATATATTTTTTCACATATTTATTTATTTATTATTTTACTTTAAGTTCTGGGATACATGTGCAGAAGGTGCAGGTTTGTTACATAGGAATACATGTGCCATGGTGGTTTGCTGCACCCATCAACCCATCCTCTAGGTTTTAAGCCCTGCATGGATGTCCTAATGCCCTCCCTCCCCTTCCCTTCCACCTACTGACAGGCCTCAGTGTGTGATGTTCCCCTCCCTGTGTCCACGTGTTCTCATTGTTTAACTCCCACTTATGAGTGAGAACATGCGGTGTTTGGTTTTCTGTTCCTGTGTTAGTTTACTGAGAATGATGGCTTCCAGGTTCATCCATGACCCTGCAAAGGACATGAACTCTTTCATTTTATGGCTGCATAGTATTCCATGGTGTATATGTGCCACATTTTCTTTATTGAGTCTATCATTGATGGGCATTTGTGTTGGTTCCAAGTCTTTGCTATTGTAAGTAGTGCTGCAATAAATGTACGTGTAGATGCATAATAAAAATATTCTTAAGATCGTCTATGAAAACATCAATCTTGGCTGATTTATTTCAACATATTCACAAGGCATTATTTTTGTAAACTTATAATTAATTTTCAAGAATGTCATTAAAACAGTTTTAGCATTGCCTCAGCCCCTCCATTGGTGAAAACTAGGACGATCACAGCATCTATATCACATGATTATTCAAACATGTTAAGTGATGGAAACACTTAGAAAAGTGCCTGGCCTATAGTAATCTCAGTAAATACAGCAATTGTTATTATTATTACTAATTGAAATCATGATCTACACAACTTTTAAAGTTTCATTCATTTGACTATAATCTTAATTGGTTTACAACAGTTTTTGCTTAGGGTGTAAACTGACATCTAAATTTTTATACATTCTGGTTAGGTGCATAAATATTCTGTATTAGAAAAATCACAAAGTTTACCTCAGTCAGTGTGATAATTAACCCAATTTTAATCTCTAAGTGTGAATTGAAATAGGTATTTCTTTTGAATCCACACTATTAAACTTTAAAAAGTCATGTATTTTTACTGTAAAAAATCAGGAAATGCAGAAAAGTATTACCTATAATATTACCTGTAATCCATTAATGTATTCCATGCAAAATGTCATCTTATGGTGTGTATAAATTTTTCTTTTTTTGAAACAAAGTCTCACTCTGTCGCCCACTCTGGAGAGCAGTGGCACAATCTCGGCTCACTGCAACCCCTGCCTCCTGGGTTCAAGCAGTTCTCATGCCTTAGCCTCCCGAGTAGATAGGATTACAGGTGCCTGCCACAATGCCCAGCTAATTTTTGTATTTTTAGTAGACACAAGGTTTCACCATGTTGGTTAGGCTGGTCTCAAACTCCTGACCTAAGGTGATCCACACACCTTGGCCTCCCAAAATGCTGGGATTATAGGCGTGAGCCACCATGCCCAGCCGCATAAAAATGTTTATAAAAGTAATGACAAAACTTTACATATTTCTTAATTTTTTTCAGTAAAATATACTTAAAAATTTATTCTATGTTAATTTTCATTTTATTAATCTCATTGTTCAATTATGTGACTCCTGGAAATTAAAAAGACAGTGTACCCTTACAGACAAAGTATAGGCACTATTTCATCAGGGGGAAAAAAGAAAAGTATGGTGCCCTATTATAAATCCATCAGTGTGCCCTTCCAGGATTCCTCAAGGAATGAAAATTTTCCAGGTATACAATCCCCAGAGTGATCTTTGAGTGAAGACAGCAAGTCTATCCTACCTAGAGCTGCCTAATGGAACACTTTAATGATAACTGCTAGTTTAATTATGCACAATGCAATAACATTTGAATAGCAGCAAAAAATGCAGTAACATTTGAATAGCAGCAAAAGAGAAGTCGAGTAATACTTAATCTGCTTTAATTATGTATTATTTTAGAAAGGGATATTTTCTTAACGGGAACTCTCAGTCAAAGTTGCAGCTTTATGCTTTTAACATGGATATTTAACACACAGGCCAGCTCCTGAGTATTCATGTGGTCAGATGTACCTTTGCATAATATTGTGGAGAATTCTCTTTTAACTGACAAGTGAGTGGAAATCATGCCAACATTTCTTTCTTCTTTTTAAAAAATTTGTTGCAGGCTTATGCTCTATAGACAATACACCCATCCTTCAACTATACAGCTTCAATACAATTATATTTCCCTTTATTTCTCACTTTTATGTCTTTGTTTTGAAACGCAATGGTGTGTAGATAAAAGCTTGCGAGTAAGATAGACAGTAAATTGAATTTCACCTCTCTATTTGTTTACTGTGTGACCTTGGACAAGTTGCTTAACCTGCCTAATTCTCAATTCTCTAATGTATAAAATGGAGATGATGACACATTTTATAATTCCGTTGTGAAATTTGAATAATAAGAGGCATAGAGATCATCTGTCACCTTATGCTGTCTCAATATAAGTCTCTTTCCTTTCCTTTTATTGTATTGTACTTTTCTGCATATTTCGTTGTGTACTTGTCACATATTTTAAATTACCTCATCTCTTTTGCTTTCATTATTTCCAGGATGATCTCAGCTGCATAAGATATGTCTGGGACCATCCGGCTTATCAGTCTCTCTCTCTCACTCTTTTTTGTTTGTTTGTTTGTTTTTTCATCTTTACATTTACTTTCTTTCAAATCGAACATGTCTTTTCTTTGGAAAAAATCTGAAGGTGTCATATACAAGTACATAACAAACAGCTTCACCTCAGTCCCTTATCATTTTATTTTTCGTATTCCTATGGTGATGGCTCTAGACCTGATATATAACATATTCGTATGTGTTCCCAACTTATCTAACAAACCATCTCCTTGCAAGTTTTTCTTGACCTGAATGGTATAAAATAGCCTTAGCTATGTTATTTGTCGTGATACCAGAATACAATCTGCTAAATAGCTTAGTGGCCCAGGACTGCATGGGCCACATCCTGCCTCTTGTCACACTAGCATCTTTTCCTGGAAAACCAATTTTATCAAGACGGTGATGTTTGTCACTTCTAGTTCTTCATACCTTCTCAAACATCCTTTAAAAATACGACCACAAGATTCTTTTATTGTGTTAGTTATTTCACTTTTATGTATGATTTTTTAGCTAAAATAAGATATACAGTTTAGGGTTAGACCACTGGGACTGAGGACACTTCTCTTTTTCAACTCACTGATTATCCAGTCTCCAGGTTGTGGAGGGAGGTCTCATATTGAATCACTGGATTTTTCATCTTGGGCTTCTTTTCTGTTGGGAAACCGTATAATTTTCTTTAAAGGCCTTTTCTTAAAATTGAAACGTTAAGTTATCCAATTTCTTTTTCCATATCTTTTTTTTTTTTTTTTTTGCCGTTCATTTGCACTCTAAACCCATCAACCTCTCGTCTCTTCATGAACACAGTAAGAGGTTTGTAGCTCACACCTTCATTTTTGCCTTACCCTCCTTTTTTTCTTTCTTTCAGTTTGACTGTATCAATACAAATGGCCCTCATTTTGCTCTCTGATTTATGCGGTAATTTCTCATCCTTATTTTCCCCCTACTGCGCTCATTAAATGTATCTGAAAGTAAAAATATCTTCAGCCTATGAATTGTTTGAGCTTCATTTCTTCTTCTCAGAGTGCTTCCTCTAGAACTTTCTCGATGGACTCCGATGTCCTGACAAAGGAACAAAATTTTTCACACCTTGGATATTTCTTCTAGAATTTGAATCATCTTCCTGTTCTGTAGGAATAAGGTTATCTTCCAAGTATATTTTCCAATATATGCAGCTTTTAGGGACAATATTAATGATTTGAAAAGTTGAACTTTTCTTTTTCTCTTACACATAAACTCTTTTTCCACAATTGACATCCATAATCACCCATCTCAGAGTTAGTTCATTTACCTCTGAAATGTTTACATGCCCTGTCAGCTAATGTGATGGTTGCAGATATACTCACTCTCAGTACAGCTATTTCCCAATTTCCAGACTCACAATAAAACAAGTTTATTTAGTTTGAGTTCCAAAGGCTGTAACTCTAGCTTCTGCATTTTAATTATCTGTTTTCATTATCTCCTTTTCAGTTGTGATGTGCTCGTATTTATCCTTCAAGGTTTTGTGCCAAACTTCTTTTTTCCTTTTCGTGATTCCTCATAATCCACAGACTTACGGAAACACAATATTTCTTCCTGTTTTTCTCTTTTTTGTTTTGAATTTGAGTTTCATTTATTTTGGACTTTTGGAGGCCTTTCCTTTTATTTATTTAGTGATAATTTTGTCCTTTCCCTTATTTATTTTCTTTTTCCTCAATAAACTTCCCCCCAATTTTTGTTCCAGTGTACACATTCTCTTTCCTTCTGCAAAAACCTTACTTTTTCTTCTTTTTATTTCTACAGATCTTGATCATCACTAGATATTTCATTTACTTGTCTTTTATTCTTCTTTCACCATTATGACTTAAATTGTTCATTTTTAATCATCTCCTCATCTCTACCTAAAGCTACTTTGAATAATTTTCCATATCAATTTATTCTAGGACTCAATATTTTCGTTGTGTACAATTTTATTATCATGTGCTTTTAGGAATTTTCATAAACATTTCCCTTTCACCACAAAAATTACAAAAGGTACAATAGTAGCTTAGCAGCTAATATTAAGCAGTGCTTAATAATGTTTAGGAAGTGCTTAATATTATTTATGAAAAGGCTTCTATATGCCAGGGCCTCTGCTATGTGTTTTACCTGGCAGAATTCTCTGACTCAGCTACTGTTAGCCTTTCATTTTATAAGGGACAAAACTGAATTTTCAGAAGCTATCTAAGTTAGGGTTTAGTTTGCTAAGAGTCACACAAGGAGTAAGAGGCAGATCTAGTATTCGACTAGCTAGTCTGACTCCAAAGTCTGCTCCCCCCAGTGCCCCCCCAACTCCCCCCCTGCCTCCGCCAGGAATAAATCTTCCTCCCAGAGTAAGCATTATTTAGGCAGCATTTTAGTGTGGGGCAAGACATGAAATTAAAGCCCTAGAGAAATCACTTGGATACTATGATACAGGACAGGCAGCACACATAGGTGAACACATTCTTCCAAGTGGTGCTACTGCCCTTCTTCTCCAGCTGAGAGCTGCCACATGCTCGTGAGGAGGGGTCAGGATTTGCCAGAGTTCTTAATCAGTCAAGGCAATTAGAAATCCATGTATTTTGGGTGTGATGTTTCCCATTAGAAAAGTTGTATCTCCTTAAAAAAATTATTCATCATACTGGCAAACCAAAGACATCTGTATGTGTAATCCAATCTGTGGAATTAGACACCTCCATGTAACTGACTCCTAAGCCTGTTATATCCCATGGATACCATTTTTCCTCTAGAATAACGTAATTAGGAACATGGTGCCTGTCACGCCTCGATTCTCACCCTGAGGTTATGCTCTAGAACCAACCAACTAGGTTCAAATCTCAGCTTTTCCACATGACCTTATGCAATTTACTTAACCATTCTATGCCTCAGTTCTTTGCTTATTAATATAAAATGGAAATAAAATTATCTGCATCAGAGATTTTAAATAGTTGCCTTTAAAAATAATTTTCATCAGTTTCACTGGAGAGTGGGGGAGTAAAACTTCTCATCTGCCATGCCAACAGTCAGTTCACCATTGGGTTTTTATGAGGATTGAGTAGGTTAATATTTGCATGTTTAATAAAATACTGAAAGAACAAGAATAAGAAAAGATCACTAGGCTTTAACTCAGGATCCCTGAAATTTGAATTGAAGTTTTTAATCCACTCACTATGTGACCTTGGGAGAGTCACCTAAATGCCATTTGTGTCCTCGTCTGTAAAAATATATTTTGTTTTGAAAAATATGTGCGTTATCTTATTATCTCAAGTTATTTGAGGATCCCTCATGTCTATTCTTTACGGAAGCAAAACATCCCATCTTTCCATTTTATAGGACAGTGCCAACTCCTCAAGATGTTGCTCTACATGGCCAAAGGGTGAGCATACTGCAGGCAACCAAAGGTCAAGACAAATTTACAGGATCCCTCCCTACTGTGGCCACTACCCAGCTTCCCAATAGTGCCTTCCTAGTAAGTGTCTATCTGGTCTCAGTAAAAGAATACAGAGTCACACAAAGGACATGAGCTTTTGGAGCAGCCTTAGGCACACTGAGTTCTATTAATGATGTGGTTATAAAAGGAGGCTGGAGAAGTCATGGTTGAATGTTAATTTAACTACGGCCATATATAGTGCAGTTTAGAGTATAGGAAGGAAAGGTATCCTATTAATATCTATGAGTGTGTTAGGACTCCCATGTACCAGTCAGGGTGAGTGACATAGCAGTCCTAAAGAACAAACTTTATGAGCCACAAACTGTTCTTGGAATTCAAGATCTGCGAAAATAATGAATATTTCCCCAACACTCTTACTTTTGAGAATAGCAATACTGTTCCATAGCATAGTGCTTGATATTATTTAAGAATTAATTTTAGGATGGCTTCTTCTAGTTTTATTGATCAGAGGCTGGAGCTGCTTCTTTAAAAGGAATTGTGCTAAAGTGTAAAAGTTTAAGGATTCAGAAAAGTCTTATGGGTTTATGTTGGCTATGTCAATGAGAAATAGCTCAACAAGGTAGAAAGATAATAGAAGACCACACTTTGTTAACAAAAATTCTTTGGTCGCTCATCAACTTTAAAATTATTGGAGTCTAATAACATTTACCTTCCGCTTCTCTTTTGGCAGTTTTTGCTTCATATTAAACTTATTTATGTGTCCTCAGATTGTGTGTTGCTGATAGTCAGAAACTGTCTTTTCTCTAGAGTTTCCCTGCACCATCTAGCACAATGTCTTTCGAGTGGGATGGGTATAAATGTTTGTTGAATGAACAAAAATACACGTGTCTTCATAGGTATACATATATACTCATCCTAAGACATTACCTACTTATTTTCCACGGATCTCAATATATGTTTTATGCGTTTTCGTTCATATAACTCTAATACTCTAATTTCTTTTAGAATAGGTTGAGCCTTGTTTAAAAGAAGAGGGGGTGGTTTACACACACACACACACACACACACACACACCCCCTTAACACACCCTTGGCAGAATTCTTGATCAGTCAAGGCAATTAGAAATCCAAGTATTTTGCATGTGAAGTTTCCCGTTAGAAAAGTTGTATCTCCTTTAAAAAAATCATACATCATGCTGGCAAACCAAAGACATACGCATGTGTAATACAATCTGTGGGATTAGACACCTCCATTTAACTGACTCCTAAACCTCTTATAACCCATGTATACCATTTTTCCTTACCCCAAAGAATTCATCAAAACAAAATCCACAGAAATCAGAAGGAACTAAAAATTATTTAATTCAGTCTCTAATTAATATTCATAGATCTATGGTTATACAATATTTGATTACAAAGTCATTTAAAATGGATTAATGGAACAAAACTTTATGGTTACTAATAAGGACTGACTAAATGTACATTATAATCATTAAATAATATAAATTCCTAGAAATGTGATTGTGTAAGTATAGGAAAACTAATACAAAACTACAAGCAAAGTTTCAAAGATGATTTTTTGAAAAAACAAAATTCTAAACCAAACACCATTTCCCTTGATAGATCTGCTGCCCATGGCAATGGAGACAAATACCTGCAGAAGAACATAATCAAAACTTAAAGGAAAGTAAGGAGGAGCAAGTTTTTTTAAAAGGAATACTCTTTGCAATCCTATTGTTACTAATTCTTGTTGATAATTGATTTTGTGCTTAAATCTCACAAGAATAAACAGTTTTTAGCAACACTTTAAATTCTTAGTGTTTTCTAGGAAGCAGTTGTGATCAGTGAATCAGATCTGACTTAATCTGATGAATGAGTATTCTTTTCAATAGAAAAGCCAAGAAGAGCTAGATACTATTCGAATGCTTCCTAAACTCAATTTCAACACTTTTCAAATTGAACTTACTCTTTTCCTCCAGATATGCGCTCTTCCTTTTATGTCTCATGTCTCCATCAATACATTACCTTCCTTCTAATCACCAGAGCTAGACAGTCCTGGTTACTGTTGATACATTCTTTCTCATCCACAGCCACATTTAATAGATCAATTATCCTCCGAAAACCCTTTCCTGCCTTGCTTTTCCCACTGCCACTAGTTCAAGCCTTTGTCATCTTTTTCCTACTGCAATAATCTCTCACTGGCCCTTCCCTCTCAATTCAACTTTCTGTAATACCACTGGATTTATCTTCCTAAAATACTAATAAGCTTACATTGTTTCCCAGGTTAAAAAAGTAGAAGAAATGATTTCTAAAAGCACAGATATCTCTCCATTTCAATCTGGGTGCCAGCAGGCATATTTTTTTTAGTCCATGGTCTAAAATTTTTTTTGATTGGTCAACATTTAATAATTGGTAGAATCAACTTTTGATATTTACTGCTTTTCTTGAAAAAGAGCAACCAGCAATGAATGGTAGGTTGACATTTCTCCCTTTGGACTGAGTTGCTGTCCCCACATACTCCTGCAAATGTAAGGCTTCTCTATGTCACTACAGTCTCCATCACTCCCTGTTGTCCCCATGTCTCCTTAGCAATGACAACTTCTGTTGCTTTCACTTGTCATATCTTTTTTCACTGTAGTTTTTCTTATTTCCAACCCACTTCCTCCTACTGTATGATAATGTCCATGTTTTTTAGCACAGCATTCAAGGTTCTTATAGGCTGGCGTCATTATCCTCTCCTCGTTTTATCCGCCTCTATATCCCACCTTATATTTTAGCCATATTAGACTGCCCCCTGTTCCTAGACATGTATAAGCTGGGGGTTTCAAGTACAGATGGACTCAGACTGTTTGGCGTCAAATTTCCATCTTTGTTAGCTCTGTTATCTTGGATAAACTACCTGACATCTCTGTGGCTTGGGTATTTCATTTCTATACTGGAGATGTTGGTTCCTACCTTCTACAGTTATGGTAATGATTTAAGAGAGTTAATACATAGGAAACTTTTAGCAGTTAATAAATGCTCAGTAAGTTTTAGGTACTGTTAATTTCCTGCCAAATATTTTACTCATGAAGTTCCATCAGTTGGGCATATTTTTTTGTTTTGTTTTTTTGCCTGGTATACTTCTACCTCTTTAATATTTAACTTAGGTGTTACATTTGGGAAATGTTTTCCATTTTTCCCCATCAGAATTAATTACTCCTTTTGTTTATGTAAGTACTCATACCCTAATTTGGTTATACCTCTTTTACGGATTTGCCATATCTCCCGCTGTATTTTCAGCAACTTCAGGGAAAGGAGCAGGTCTTACATGTAACCTTATGTTCTGAATATCTAGATGAGTGCAGTACAAATAGTAAATGTTCAGAAAAAGTATTGCTTGAAGAAAAGTGAATTTATGAGCTTGTCTTTGATGAATCAAGTAATTATAAGCTGAGTGAATTTTAAAGAGAATCATGTACAATTCACTTACTGGAAAAGTGAAAAATCAAACCCAAACTGATGTGGAAATTAAATAATTTTACTATGGACAATTAATGAAGTACAACAAGGACTAGACTGCCAACACCATAACTTGCACTTCTGTTTTTTTTTAAAAAAGGTATTCATGAGGAGCCCCTACATTAAAATAACAGTGGGGTCATGCAGGCAGGTCTCCTAGAAGGTAATTGTCTGCCAATGTTATGCCACCAAACCATATGTCAGGATGAAGATGGTGGCAACAACCATATTGTTGAGGGACCATAATTTATGAGGTACAAACTTGCCATTGCCAGCATCTCTTTTGTGCAGGGGACTTGTACCATCTTCCCACTCTTCTCAAATCACTCATTCATATGCTGCCCTTATCTCCACTCAGAGGACATGAGCTAGGGAGGGAACTTGAGGGTAGGGAACCTGTTTCAATCTATTTTATGGCTCCAGTATCTAGAAGAGTTCTCAGCAAATTATAAACACTCAGTGGATTTTTTTTTCAATAAATCTCTGGAACAAAAGTCTCAAGAAGCTCAAGAAGTAGAACATGGAGCTATGGAGATAGATCACAAGATAGAGTCAACAATTTGCTAGGCTCATGCAACAACTTATTGCTGAGGACTCACCGCTGTCTGTTCATAACACTTATCTTCCTTTCTTTATACTCCGTACTAGACCCAATAGATAGAAAAGATTAATTCCCAGTAGAACTTTTGTATGTGTGCTCTAGGCTATTTTTTTCCACTTTCTGTTATAAATTTAGTTTGCCACTACACCCAATTTTCTTCTTTTCCTGCTGTGGGCACTATTTCAACACCTAAAAACTCTCAATTTAAGTAGAAGTTTGTAGTTTCTCCCAAAACTAAGAGCCAGCATATGACAGCAAGAGGAGATATTTCAACAGTAGCTGATCACAAAATCTTGAAGTGTTCTTGTGCACATAGGTTAAGAAAATGCATCCATGTAGGGTGGTTAGATTCAAAAGCCTAGAAGGTATAAGTTTAGAGAAACTGTGACTACTAAAAAATTTAAAAGAAATTGGAACCTCAAGGTTTGAGGGTAAAGCCTATTTTTTTTTTTTTTTTCTTTTGCGGAAGACAGGGGAAGGTGGCGGGAGTTTGGGAATGCTTTTTATTTTCAGCCTCAGATGCTGTCATAAGAAAGTAAACCCAAGACTAGGTGAGAATTGTGTGGCTTCATTTTGTCAAAACATATTGCTACTTATAAGATTAGGGATGCTGCCAATAAAATATTTCTTCAACCCTCGAGGTTCTACAAGAATAGACTCTTGGATAAGATTATTGTTAACTGCACAAGTGTTGATATAGCCGTGAGTTAATAGCTACTGGCAAACAGCAGCCTTTTTTGTTCTGTGTGAATAGTTCCTCCTCTACTACTCTGCCAAACTAAGCACATTTGGTGTGTTTTCAAAGTGACACACAGGAGGTCAATTCATTAATCATTCTCAAATAGTAGGAAACATAGACTTCTGTCTAGGAAGCCACTGGAAATGCGGTCTTTTCTGTTTTCCATTTTTAGTTAGAAGGTGATATTCTTTCCCCTAAAAATTTCTTCCTTCTTTGTCTTACTTCCTCAATGTCCTATACATTTCTCATCTCTTTATGTGAGAATTCCAATGAATGGATTATTTTTAAGTAGAGACTTGAGTGGGATTTGGTAAAAAGAGGATATTTTGTTTTTAATCATGTTTTACTCTATTTACATATAGTGTATAAAATACTTGGCCAAAATGGGTTTTTCCGAATTTTACCCCACTAAGAAAGTCACTTCTTTGGGCACGATGTATGCTCACTGTTTGGTAACCACACATCTATCTTAGGTAGATGGGACGCAGATGGAGCTAATTTGAATATCACCCACTCTCCATCCTAGGTTGACCTCGCAAGCATGGGATTTGGTGACAGATAGACTTGGTGGATGTCTGACTCCAATTCTTGCTAAATATGAGACACCGGGCTTACAAAACTTCCCAAAGCTTTGCTTTCCTCTCTCTAATCTGGGTCTAATTGTACAACCTATCTCACAGAAGAGTCGTGAGGCTACATTTGATAATGTATGCCAAATATCTCAGCAGAAAGAGGAAATTTCCTCCTAGTTTTCTCCTTTCTTTGCCTTCTCTTCCCCCCTCTTTATTCTTTTCCTCCTCTCTTTCTTTCTTTTCTTCCATTTCTACTCTTCGTCCCCCTTTCCTTCGTTCTCATCTCCCATATCCGAAATGCATCCCGTTGCTCTACTTTCTCATATGAATTCCACTAGAAAATGATTCATACATATTTTAATTGATTAGGAGTCTGTAAACAAATGAAAAACAAGGGACTTTTTCCTCTAACCTGAATTCTATTTACACAGAAAATAAACTAATTTTTTAGTATAGAATTTTTTTTTTTCCCTGAGGCTTCTAGCTGGAAAGGACTTCAGATTTTGGATGACACTGACACAGCTGGCTCTTTTGTTTGGTGGAGAGAATTACAGAGCTGAACACTGAGTGTAGTATCAGATGGAATTCAAGAGCCTTTCCTCTCTGCTCTCTGGATCTCAGTGAAATATCCTGTTTGTTTTGAGGGTCAAAGTGAGTTCTACTCAGTAATTGAATGCAGAGCATAAAATCCTTGCCCATTTTCGATTTGAAGCTTCCAAAGCTGATCAGGCAACAGACCTCTGACATTTTGTTTGTTTTCATGTGAATATAAAACTCAAATATTTAATTGATTGTGAGCCTCTATAATATGTGGTTTTGCCTTCATTTACAAGCATCTCCCTCCCTCTCCCCTTACCTCTGCTCTGAGTGCCCAGCTTTCCTGCAGTCCCCAGCCTTCTTTGCCTTCACCAAAGCCCACAGTACAATTGTCTAATCTTTTGCACACTCATTATTCAGAACGGGCAAATAAACAAATCCACTTGGGAAAACACTTTTTAAAATTTAATTTTATCTTATTTCCAGTGCTCCTTCCTGCAATTATCTTTGCTTTCTCAAAATGTTTTGACTTCTTTCAGGTTGTAGATTTGATGCATGGTCACATTTCTGAAAGTATAATGCCTGATTCTCTTAATGGTCTTCTGAGAAAGAATCTGGAAGTTCTTTCTAGTTAAGTTACATCCAATTACTCGACTAAATATCCCAGGTGTTCCCTGGCTTAGGTGCTAAAGACATCACCCTTTCACATTTCTCCGGAGATATGATACATACCAGTTTTGGCTCAATCATCCAAGTAGGAATTGGACATCACTGTAAACAGTTGTCTCCAAAGAAACCTGGCTGGCCCATGTGTGACCCCAATGTACTCTCTTGTTCTTCAATTGCCTTTAGGTTTCTCCAGACACTTCCTATGTTTGCAGTTGATGTTCTTTCTTTTCTTCACCATTAGTTTCTTATGCCTATATCTGCTCAACTCTTTATCACTTTCTTTTCCATTTTTTATGAGTATTTATGGCTTGTGCTTCTTACAAAGACAAGGCAAAGAAAAATAATCTTACTATTTAAGAAGCACACAAAAATGACAATCATGGAAAATATAGCTCAGTCTAGGAACACAAATGGATTCTTTCACGACACCAAACACACTTGAAGGCAGGGCTGCAGTGCTATTCCCATCTCTCTGTCTAGGCCCTAACACAGTACCAGTTACAGAGTAGGAGCTTTGTAACTGGTTAATGGATGGCAGTGTGGATTCCCCTTCTTTTCTTAAAATCAGAGCCTAACACAGGCACACTGAGATGTTGGCTCTTTATGTGATGATTTCATATTAGTACAAGATTGCCTTTATTTGGGGCAGCTTAAGGAATATTCTATACTTGTGAATTAAATTATATATAATCATATATAAAATGGTAGTCATGCACACCTACGCAATTAACACGTTAATGGATTGGTAAAAAAAATGTGGTCATATAAGGCTTCAGAATTTGGGATTCAGTCTCTATGAGGAGAGTCCTCAAAGGTAGAACAGCATTTTCGGTACTGAAAACCTCATGCCGTGGAGTTCTTTTGGTTCCCCAGATGCTGGTCATAGGCCAGGATTTTTGGCTTTCACACTCACTAGCTGTAGAAACTTGGGGAATCAACCACTCTGGGCCTTACTTTTGCCATTCATAAAATAATGAACCTTAAAAACTGCCTAAATTAGATGATTTCCTTGGAAAGATCTTTATATATTGTTTGATTTATTGAGTTATGTGTTAAGCATTTAGTTATGTGAAGCATTTTAAACAGTGACTGACAAATAGTAAACACTTAATATTAGCACTTGTTGTAGTTATTAGTAGTAGTAGCATTACTGAGTTGCTGTCATGGGTGTGTGGCCCACAGAAGAAGAGGTATGCCTTGGCAATAGTTGCTACTCAATAATTAGGAAGAGCATCAATCCATGAGATAACTACGTCACTTTACTCTCCTTGTTCATAGGAGCTACACAATACTTTTGCAATAAAATGTGCCTTAAAAATTTTTTTTTGCATTACTAGTGTGGGATCAACACAGCCCCCACCTTTTCCCTACCACGTTCTTCCCAAGAACAGAAAATAGCTTCTAAACTCTCACTGTACTTTAGAAAATGCAAAGAGACTGTATTTTTCGGGCAAAATTATACATTTGCTGGGGCTTCCCCGTGTTTTCTTGTAGCTGTCTCAGAACCTACTGCCAGACTTAAGGACATTCTTGAAGTGGGTGCAATAATGGAGGATAAAGCAGGAATGAAAATCTCTGAGTGTTGCTGCTTGTGTGTGGTCCCTCCTTTCCCCAGAGCCCCACCCTGCTGCTCTAGGAGACTTGCCAACAGCATTTTACCAAAGGGAAAGAATCTCCAGAGTGGCATCTCCCTCCTCAAAATGGGAGAAAAACCATGCCTAGAGAGGAGAGTTTCAGGGCTGATAGAAGGGGTGGAATGGAGGAAGTATTCCAAATTTCTTATTGTCAGTTTCCAAGAGACTCCTCTCCATTCTCATATATAGCCAAAGTGCTCATGTAAGAAGGGGAAATGACATTCATTCAGCCATTCATTCATTCATTCAAACATTCATTGAGGATCCAAGCAATAAAATGTGGTGGCAAGAGGAAAAAAAATGCTGCACAGTCCCTCTTCTTAAAGTAGTGAGGAAAAGAGGAACTGCATAACTGAAACATAATAGTCAAGTCTTTAAAATATAAGGCATGAGGGGAACACAGAAGACAAAGTCCTAGTAGGTCCCGAGTGAGGCAAGGTGTGCGTGAAAGAGGCAAGGTGTGCGTGAAAGAGGCAAGGTGCGTCTAGGCAGAGGAACGACAAATATGAAGAATGGAAGAGACTGAAGCAGCATAGTTTTTAGAGAGCTAAAAGTGGAAACTAAAGAAGCCACACACAGGTATGAGTCGAGAGACGAGGCTGGATGGGTAGGCAAGGAAGGTATGTGTGAAGTTCACTTGCCATGCTAAAGCATTTGAGAGTTTTTAAAATTGTCTAACGGGAAGCTATTAAATAATCTTAAATAAGAAAAAAAGTTAATTCTATTTTGCATTTTAGAAACATGAGGCTAGCAAGAGTTTTAAGGCCAGATTGTTTATATGAGTGAGTGTTTTGGGGGGCTTGGGTGCACTTAGGACATGTTGGCCAAATAGTAGTGTATGCAAGTAATTCTACTGAGAAATGATACAACCCTGAACTATGCCAAGAAACGGGGGATGCAAAAGATAAGATGGTGTGAAATGTGAAAAGAAAGTCCAGAATGAACACCTGGATCCTGACCTGGCCTCTCAGGTAGCTGGTGATGCTTGTAACCTGATACAGAAGGGTGGGTTGGGCTGGGAGAGAATAGCTCCATTTTGTTCTTGTTCAGTTTGAGCAAGCACTGGAATATTCACAAAGGCAGGCAGCAGACGTGCTCATCAAAAGCATTTTTGTTGCATATTGGGTTATCAGGATGGACATGCATGGACTAATCAATGTGCTTCAGTGAGAGCTGTAGAAAAATGGAATGAGCAACAAATGGAGTCATCATACAGCCAGCACCACATAGAAGGTGAGAACATGGACCCTAGAGCTACAGTGCTTAAATTCAGTCTCCATCCTCATAACTTAGCAACTGTTCAGCCTTGAGCAAATTGTTTAGCTTCTCTGAATCTCGGTGTTATCTTTAAAATGAAGACAATAGCAGTATCTGGTATAACCGTGTTATCAACAGTGAATAAATTAATCCCTACAAAATGCCTGGACCAGTGGGTGACACAAACTTAAGTAATAGTATCTCTTTCTTTCTTTCTTTCTTTCTTTCTTTCTTTCTTTCTTTCTTTCTTTTTCTTTTTCTTTCTTTCTTTTTTTTGAGATGGTGTCTCGCTCTGTCCCCCAGGCTGGAGTGCAGTGGCGCGATCTCGGCTCACTGCAAGCTCCGCCTCCCGGGTTCACGCCATTCTCCTGCCTCAGCCTCCCGAGTAGCTGAGGCTACAGGTGTGTGGTACCATGGCCGGCTAATTTTTTGTATTTTTAGTAGAAATGGGGTTTCTAGTAAACCCGGGATGGTTTTGATCTCCTGACCTTGTGATTCGCCTGCCTCGGCCTCCTGAGAGATTTTTCTAATGAATGAGAAGGACCAGGAAATATTTTTGGTGGGAGAAAACAAAAGCTTTAAGAAGAGCCTTATGGCACCTCATCATTTAAAAGTAGATAAATAAATTGGCAAAAAAAAGGGTGAAATATGGAGACCAAGAGAAGACAAAAAGGCCTAGAGAGAATTATGTTATTGAAGCCAACGGAGAAAAGATTTTCTGAGACTATTTAACATGGGCAAATGCACACACGTGATTCAATTAAGGTTAAAAATTAGGAGTGTCTTTGGATTTGTCAACGTTAATATTTTCAGTGAAGTGAGCCTATTTACAGCAAGAGGATCATGACCAGTAGGCTGAGAATGAATGAAGGACAAAGATGTGAAAATCCTTTCTACGTGATGCCGTTTCAGGAAGCTTGGCAATGTGAGGGAGGAGGGAGGGACAAGTGTGTCTGGAGGGATAAGGAAGGCTGAGGAAGTATTTCCTTTATTATTATTATTGGTAATTTTTGCTGTTTTTAGTGTGGGAGAGACATAACTATGCTTGAAAGGGAAGAGGAAAATGAGCTTGAACATGCATGAAAGAGAATATATCAAGTCAGATTCCTGATAAGAAAGAAAGAAGAATTTTCTTTGCTTTCAGTGAGAGCAGAAAAAAGGCCTGGAACGGCTGCTTTGCCTACATTCTCCAACTCTCACCCGAGTTCCTGACAAGGTGCTAAAAGGCCTAACAGTCTCTGTTTTGATATCAATGCTGTCTTACTATCTGATGTCAGTTATAGGTCAATCTATATTTTGCCTCTCCCTGTAATCCTACAGCTCTAGTCTCTGCTGCCCAATATGGTAGCCACGAGCTCCATGTGGCTATTTATATTTCAATTTAATTAAAAAGTCAGGTTCTCAATTGCACTAGCCACACTTCGAGTACATATGTGGCTAGTGGTTTCTGCATTAGGAAGCATAAATACAGAACACTTTCCTTATAACTAAAGTTCCTCGGACAGTGTTTTTCTAGGTGATGAAATAAAGTCCATTTCTCTTACTGGGGTTTGTCACATGTGAGGACCCCCTGATGCTGCTCATATCACTACTCTATTGACCTTGAACCCTGAGCAGGGTCCTTGCTACCTGGCCTTCCCACTGTGCTTGTGGTCTTTCATTAATTCTCTCTGTAGGACTCCTCTGTCTTTTAATCTTTCACAGCACCCTAGGTTCCCATGATTCTCTCTGAAATTCCCTTTTAATTGGCCACAGCTGCCTCCCTTGAAGAACTTTGTAAACACCCTCTTGCCCACTGACCTTGGAGATACTATGTCAAACTGTTCTCTTTGTCCAACCCTGCAGTCCACCATCCGTTTAGTCCCACACTTCGTATTCAGAACTTCTCCTTACGCTCCTCCAATTTTAAGTCAAAGGCTGCCAGCGACGTTCAGCACGTGGACTTTGGATTCCGATAGACCAGCTGGTACAGCATTTTATGTGTGTAACATGGACACGGTTCTTAACCTGTTAGAACCTCACTGACTTCATCAGTGAATTGGGAACAAAAACATTATCTGCTTCCATGGGTCTCATGAGCATTATGTGACACAAATTTGTCTGCTTTGTAGCGTGACTCATGCTAAACTGCACACTGTATTCTTTCTTCCTCCCTTCCTCCCTCCCTCTCCCTTCCCCTCTTTTTTTTTAAGTAATTTCAACTTTTGTTTTAGATTCAGTGGGTCCAATGTGCAGGTTTGTTATATGGATATATATATATATATGATGCTGAGGTTTGGATAAGAATGGTCCTGTCATTCCGCTGGCAAGTGTAGTACCCAACAGTTAGTTTTACAACCCTTGTTCTCCTCTCACCCTTTCTCTCTTTTTGCTCTCATGTCCTCTGTCTTGAGTGTGTTCCTAGAGACTCAAGAGTCAGAGGTTATATTTGATTGTGAGTACAGAGGCCTTGTAAAAACACATGAACACATATGTTTGTTGCAGCAGTATTCACAAGAGCAAAGACATGGAATCAACCTAACTGCTCATCAATGATAGACTAGATAAAGAAAATGTGGTTCATATACACCACGGAATACTACACCACAACAAAGAACAAGATCATGTCCTTTGCAGGGACTTAGTTGGAGCTAGAGGTCATCCTCAGCAAACTAATGCAGGAACAGAAAATCAAACACGGCATGTTCTCCCTCGTAAGTGGAAGCCAAATGATGAGAACACATGGACAAGTGGAGGGGAACAACACACACTGGGGCCTTTTGGAAGGTAGAGGGTGAGACGGGGGAGAAGAACAGGAAAAATAACTAACAGGTAGTGGGCTTAATACCTGGGTGATGAAATAATCTGTACAACAAACCCCTGTGACATGAGTTTACCTATGTAACAAACCTGGACATGTACCCTTGAACTTAAAATAAAAGTTAAAAGGAAAAATAAATCCTTTTTTTTTTTTTTGAGACGGAGTCTCGCACTTTCACCCAGGCTAGAGTGCAGTGGTGCGATCTTGGCTCACTCCAAGCTCCGCCTCCCAGGTTCACGCCATTCTCCTGCCTCAGCCTCCTGAGTAGCTGGGACTACAGGCGCCCACCACCACGCTCGGCTAATTTTCTGTATTTTTTTTTAGTAGAGATGGGTTTTCACCGTGTTAGCCAGCATGGTCTCGATCTCCTGACCTCATGATCCGCCCACCTCGGCCTCCCAAAGTGCTGGGATTACAGGCGTGAGCCACCGCACCGGGACAAAAAAATTATTAGTCATCCAGAAGTACCTAAACAACCATACTAGAAATCAAGTAGCCCTTATCCCTGCTTCCAGGTGCATGTACTCACTCCAGTCCTGCAAATTTAAGCTGCTGTTTGATACATTCGCTGTGTAGGCGCATCCCTAGATAACCAATTGCTTGATTTAAACTGTGTTTCTGTCTGAATATAATCTTTACTAAAGCCTCTGGAATCAACAATTATTCATGTAATTAAAAAAAAAATACAGCCGATAGCCCTGTAGTTAATTCCTTTCCACAGTTTTGACTTCACATATGTTCAAGTCAGAATATTCTTTTTATCACTGAGCATAATACAATTGCATAAAAAAATATATTTTGGGCCAGGTGCGGTGGCTCATGCCTGTAATCTCAGCACTTTGGGAGGCCAAGGCAGGCAGATCATTTGAGGTCAGGAGTTCAAGACCAGCCTGGCCAACATAGTGAAACCCCATCTCCATTAAAAATACAAAAATTAGTTGGGAGTGGTGGCGCAAGCCTGTAATCCCAGCTATTCTGGAGGCTAAGGCAGGAGAATTGCTTGAACCCGGGAGAGGGAGGTTGCAGTGAGCCAAGACTGCACCACTGCACTCCATCCTAGGCGACAGAGTGAGACTCTGTCTCAAAACAAACAAACAAACAAACAAACAAACATATTTCACAGAGGATCAGTGGATACTGTTTTGTAATAATTTGTGTTCTTAAATATCTTCTCCTTTTTCATATTCCTGGTTTCCATTTTTAAGCTAAGTAAATCTACAAATGACTTTTAAACTGTTTATTGGAACATACACATAGACATTTGTTGATATATTTGTATATCACAACCTGGAAATGGTGACTATTTCTGCTCATTTTTAACCTTTTTACATTTTATGGTTTTATTTGGTCTCTTAACTGCTTTGCATGCTATTTAAAAAGAAGAAAATATTAAGAAAAAAGTGTGTAGCTCAAAGACAGCTCGAGATATTAATCACTCTCTGACTTGAGGAGCCCGTGAGTAACGTCAAAACTCATAGTATCATAAATAGTCTTATTGTAATGTGAACATAAATGTTGCACACAAAGTCATGACTCTTGAATAAGGCACCCTGTGAAGAATGTTCAAAGACCTACCATACTCTAAGGGTAAGCAATACCAGCGCTAGAGTTATGAACATCTGTTTGGAACAGTTTTCCGGTAAGAACTGTTCCTTTTATGAGGAAAAATCTGAAGAAAACATCAAGTGCTTACCATTACATCATGCTACAGATTTTCTACACCTCCGTAAGGAACAAGGTTATATGAGCTTACCTCCCCCTGCCCGCATAAACTGTCAATAAAACTGCCCTCATGTCATGCACAACGGACATTCCTGGAGGTTCAACATTGAAAGAAGGACAACTCAGCCAGACCCGTGCTGGCAATTGTATTTAAATTGTATCTTTAAATACACTTTTAAAATTAAATCTGTACCGTGTAGGCCCCCACTAAGTAATCTGTGTTGGAGGAAGAAGGAAGCAAAACAAGTCAAATAAAAATAAAAATAAATAATTCTAAAGCATATATGATCCACAAAGCAGTTTAAAAGGAAAATGGTTTTCAGAACCATTAATCACATTACGTAGGGCTTGCTTTTATCCCTTGCAAAATTCCAAAGGGAGAATTTATCCGGGGCAAAGTATAACTAACAAAAGAAGCATTAGACAAGAAAGCAATCTCCCTTTCAGTGGCATATTGATTCTATGAGAGAAAAGCCACCTAATCAGCACTATAAGTAGGGTAGAGAGTGGGAGAATTTAGTAGCAAAGACACAGGACTTGAAGTTCTGATTCTAACACTCAATTATGAGCCCACTGGAGTCACTTAAATTGGCTTAAACTCACTTTCATTATCTTAGAAACAAATAAACAAACAGACAAAAAACCAGGACCACTGTGACACCTGAGCAGTAGGACTATTCTATTTTGAGAGCCAAATGACATAGGCTCATAGAAGTGCTTGGTGAAATGTGAAACACTGTGAAATGATTGCTTCGTAGTTTTTAAAGACAATTGCAGGATAAATGAATGAAAGTTTTTGAACAAAAACAAATCCTGCATTTGGTATTCAGGTTTCACTTAAACTGTTAAATATTAGATATTTTAAATAGAGAAAAATATTAAATAAAATATTGAGATATTTTATAGGATTTCCCAAATTACTAAAAAGGGATCTACTTTTCCAGTATTCCCTTAAATGACCTATTATAACCCAAAATAATTTTTTTCTATTTTACACAGTGTCAAAAACCGGGACGGCACATGATACAAATTTCTAAATTCTGTTCTACAAAATTGCCGTCTTTCTCCTTCACTCAGCACTGTTTGATAACCCAAAATCAGAAAGGACTCAAGATGAGATAGGGTGGGAATCCAACCCACACTGCCTTCTAAGCACGAGATTTTAATCAACAACACTGGTTTTTAATACAATAGAGAAATACTTAGAGGAAAATAAATAAAAATAATTATTGTGCAACGGGGTGACTACAGTTAATGACAATATACTACATTCTTGACATTTGCTGAAAGAGTAGATTTTAATTGTTCTCACCACAAAAAAAATAGTAAGAATGTAAGATAATGCATATGTTAATTAGCTTGATTTAGCCATTTTACAATGGATACATATTTCAAAAAATGTACATGATAAATATATTTAAGTTTTATTTGTCAATTAAAAATTAAGTACAGGATATTACCACTTCCCATGTCAAGGCTCTGTCACATGGAAGTGGATTCCTTTCGAAGTATGTTTGCTCTCATGAGCTCATGTATATTGTTATTCTAAAAACAGATGAGCTCTTTTAATAATCTGTCAAATTTATTTATTTTTTATTTTTTTTTTTTTGAGACGGAGTCTTGCTCTGTCGCCCAGGCTGGAGTACAGTGGCACAATCTCGGCTCACTGCAAGCTCCGCCTCCCAGGTTCACGCCATTCTCCTGCCTCAGCCTCTCTGAGTAGCTGGGACTACAGGCGCCCGCCACCACACCCGGCTAATTTTTTGTATTTTTAGTAGAGACGGGGTTTCCTTGTGGTCTCGATCTCCTGACCTCGTGATCCGCCCGCCTCGGCCTCCCAAAGTGCTGGGATTACAAGCATGAGCCACCGTGCCCAGCCTGTCAAATTTATTTTAACACAATAACTAGGCCTTCAGGGTGCATCTGACTTGACCCTTTTCTGTACAGTAAATCCTCAATTAACGTCATCCATAGAATCTTAGAAATTGTGACTTTAAGCGAAAGATATACAGCAAGTCCTCAAGCAACATCATTTTCTTCAACATCATTTTTTTATAAGGTTGATGAAAAAATGGTTTTGTTATGTGTCATTTTACTTAAAATGTGGCAGTTTCCAAGAACCCGTCAGGGACGTTAGCTGAGGACTTCCTGTAGTCTTGTCTGTTCTGTCCCACAGTCTAGGCACCAGCCATATGTAGCTCTTTATATTTAAATTTAAATTAATTAAAATCCAATTAAAAATTCAGTATCTGAGTCACATTATCAATATTTTAAGTGCTAAATAGCCAGCCACATGACTATTGCTACCATATTAATTACTGATTCATAAGATACCATACCATCTAATGCTAGCATATTAATTTCTGATAAGAACATTTTCTTCATTACAGAAAGTTCCATTGGACTGTGCTGGTCTAGCTTCTTTCTACTTAGTCCATGACAACTTCATGTTAAAAAAGTGTAACATAAATACGTATGAAAAAGCCATTCATAGGAATATAGAATTCTGATCTGCAAATGACTGGAAAAACCAAGGGTTTGGCCCAGATTTCTACCTTCCTGTGAGTGAGATCATGTAATTCTTTATAAGGTGAAGTAACTCAGGCCCAAAACCACCAGGGGACAGGTTCAGGTTTATACAAAAAGGGTGTCAGACCAAAGTTTTGAAACTCGGTTCACGTTTTTCCTATTGCAATGCTTCTTTTATAATGTCACACTATTTCTTCTCGTTCACTACATGCCTGTAAAAGACAAAATGCAACAGGCTGCAATTTTATTGACTTTGACAATCATTCTTTGTGAAATTTAAAGTCGGTTAGAGCATGTCTATAAAAACACATTCACGATAAAGCCATAAGCAAAAATACCACCTCATTTTCATATATGATTCAGGAAAAAATAATTGCTAAAATTACTGAGCAGCTATGGTCTACATACAGCAACACATACCTTAAGCACATCATTTTTTTATCATACTAAACAACCCTGATAAATTAGTAGTATTATGCCAATTTTATCGATGAAGAAACTGAAACTTAAGTAACAAATGTCTCAAGACAGAAATCCAGGTGTGTTTGACTCTATAATCCATATCCCCAATCAGAGCCCTCTATCCATAATCCCCTGTGAAGAGTAAATCACAGAAAATGTTCTCTAACTTTTCATTCGGCTCTAACATTGCATGAAGGTTTTGTTTGTAAGTGAGTGAGAGAGAGTGTGTGTATGTGTGTATTTGTGAAAGAGATAGAACACATTTTTCATAGTGCTCATATATTTTGGCTCAAATTTCCATTTTGATAGACTTATTTCAGGGGAATTAATTCATGTAATAAAGATAACAGAAGAGGAGAAAAGAGTGAAGAAGAAAAACAACAAGAACTTACTAGTTTATTAAGGATAGATTTATCACATATATAGAGCACCCAATTTCTTACTAGTACCTCTGCTCCTACTCTCTGTCTCTCTTTACATATTCATTCTAAGAAAAAATAGTTCAATTTTTAAATTGCAGGGTAATATTTATGTACAGCAAGAGAGATCTGTGCTTATGATTAGCAACATAAACATAATACTCATTTTTTCCTTCCTAAACAAAACCATGGAAACATATTTATTGAGTGTTTCTTATGTTATAGAAATTGTGCCAAGTTTTAGAAAAATAAAAATAAATTCAATGGCATCCATGGACTAAAAGGCATATCTAGCATGTAAGATAAATAATGAATCTAAACAATCCCAAACCAAATGACAACAACGCAGTAAAAACCCTTGAAATAAAAGACTTTCTGGGACAAGTATCTGATGAAAGATTACAACTGGAATATGGACCACCATGCTGTTTATCTAAATAAATATTCATTCTACTGAAAGGGTCGCTGGTAGAAAGAGGAATTAAGAGACTATTCATTTCTAATGAGTGCCTCATTCTATCCTGGCTCTTCCTGGGTAAATGGAGGAGAATCTACATGAAATGGCAAAGCTCTTTGTGCCAGCTGTTTCTTACATGTGCTATCTAATGAACAGTCTCCTTTTAGTACAGGAATGATCTAACTCCTATCTCATCCTATCTTGAAGCCTATAATAAAATAGATACAGATGTTAGCAGGTATCCAAACACATTGGTTAGGACTATCATTATTCTCAGTATAAAAATGTTAACATAGCACTATGAAAATAAAAATAACTTTGCATTTTAATGAAATTCTTTTATGTTAAATGTTCACAGGCTGAAAAGTTGTCTGTAACTTGATTCAAGCAACAAATGGGACGTATGAATAGCAGAAATGTGCCCATCAACATTCTTATTTCTAGGCCAACTGAAAACTGACTATGTTTATATTGCTTTCCAGATGACCACTAAAGTAACTTATTCCTTGAGAATTTTTTTATACTGATGTATCATTAAATTGATAAGTGCTGAAAGACTTGATACTTTCAAACCATGTGTTATCCATACATTGATATGTAGGCAATAGAGAGCTCCCTTTAGAACCTGATTAGCATGTGCTATGGCTTGACTGTGTTCCCCAAAGTTCATGTGTTGGAAACTTAATCCCCAATGCGACAATGTTGACAGGTGGAATCTTTAAGAGGTGATTAGAAAATGGATTAATTTTATTATCACAGAGGTAGGTTTATTGAGAAAATGGGATTGTTATAAAAGCTAGTTCATCCTCCCTCTTTCTCTTGTGCTCTCTTGTCCTTCCACCTTCCACCATGGGAGGACATAGCAAGAAGACCCTCACCAGATGCCACCCCTTGATCTTGTATGTCTCAGCCATTGGAACTGTAAGAAATAAGCCACTGTTCTTTATAAAGTACCCAGTGTATAGTATCTCGTTACAAAACACAAAACAGACTTAGCAGGCTTGTGGCCTCAGCACAACTCACACTCAGAGAAAAAGGTGAGAGGAAAGACAGCTGCCAAACATTTTATATCTGTTTTTCCTATTATCTTTTCATAAGCCCATATTACAACCAAATTTTTACACCAAGTACAGAATATTAAATATTAATGTAAAAGAACTTGAGGAAAATCATATTACAACTTCACGGTAAATTTAATTTAAAATGCTAAAAGCAAATTCTTTCCCTGTACATTGTATTTGCGTTTTTAGAAACAGGAGCATGCAAACTGATTCTCATTTTTATTAAATGACTATCTGTAATTGTAGGATTCTCAGAGAGTCAGAAAGTGAAGCCCACGGTCCATGAGAAATGGACAAGTTCTTATTATTTGACAATTTATTTCCCAAGGCTTTCTAATCATTTCACCTAACAACCAATTGAATCTATTTAAATATAATCTCCCCTTGCAATACTGCATGGCTAAAAAACATATTAGCTCTAAAAATATTTTCTTTAAGAAAGACAAAGATGCATTAAAAATCATTTAAAGTCATAGTTGCATTTTTTAAAAGGGGGAACCTACAGACAAACAATGTAAATCCACTTAATTATTTGTTTATTTATTTTCTTTTACCTCAGCACTTTCATTTGACAAAATGCTTTATTGTAGTCTTCCAATAATCCTTAGGAGATGCAATTATGTAGATTTCATTTTATGAATTTTCTTTTTTGTTGAAGAAGAGGAATACTGTTGAAGAAGGGACAATGATCACTTACAGTTCATAGGAATTAACAGAGTATGAGGCTAGGCATAAAAATACATAGAAGGCAGAACTGAGGGGGGCTTTAATGTAATCATTTTAGTCATTTAATTCAGAAAATTTAGACCTTTGGCACACACACCTAACTTCTCGGTGAAGACTGAGTGTGACCCACCAGTCAAAACCTCCTTCATTTTCTTTCAACTCTCCAGTCAGCCAGTAATGCAGGGACCACTAGAATGTTCAAACATGATGACTTGATGAACTTAGAGAGGATCTTTAGAATCATGCAGAATAATCATGCCATTAGGTTAATAATCCTTGGAAGTTTATCCTCAATCTTTGAAATAACTTGGGTTATTAGTGAAGATTGCTTTCTTTCAGTTAATGCATTTGTCCATAGAGTGGACTTGTCCCCTCAGTTTTGTAACAGTGAAACAAAATCGGAATGGATGTCAGCCTAAAATGTTGGCATAGCAATCTCTTTAACTAACAACCAAGATAATTTATTCATGTTGCTTAACTTCTTTAACCTCAACAAATACTTTCTGATCATCTTCATCAGAAAATGAAGTTTTGAATAATGAACTAACAGATGATAAATGAATAGTTAAATGGCAAATTCATAAACTATAAAACTATAGTTTTTTGAAAGAGAGGATATTCAGATTCATGTGCATGAATTAAAATTAAATCTTAAATGTTTTGTGAAATTTTAGATTATACAAGAATACTTAAAACTATATACATTCCCATTTTCCTATTATATTAATGGTTGCCTTGGTTCAGGCCCTTGTATTTGAAAAGTCTCCTACTCATATCTGTATTATCAGCATTTCTCCTATTAATCCCTCTTTCACATTGCAACAAAGTAAGCTACATAAGTGCAATTTGATTTTCATCCCTCTACTTGAAACTCTCTGTTGCCTGTAACAAAGTCAAATCTCCTAAGACTGGCCCACAAGGCCACCCACAATCTGACCCCTTCTCTCCCTCATTCTGTAATACCTGTCAAGTCACAAATTAAAACTCTTTATAGTTTCCTACATACACAGACATATGCATGCACACTTATATACACACACATGTGCATATGCACATATGCACACCAGGTAGATGGAACAGCACTTCAACAACTATTACATGAGTTAATGGAACTTCCTATTTCAACAGCAAGCTGAGCCAGCAGAAGCTAGCATAGTAGCAGATGGTCTTCAGGCAGTCAGAACAAGTTTTCTGATTGATTCCCTGTGAATTTATAGTAACCACGACTGACCTTTTGGCTGATTAAGCTTCCTGGGGTTTTTGGTATGCATCACAGAGATTAGGCAAGTGGAATCCAACGTGTGAAAAGGGCCAGTAGATAATTCATAATCATATCATAGGAATATTAGAAATGTGTGACCCTAATTTGCACCTCAACTTGGTGAACTGTAAGAAGAGATGGTTTTCATTCTGTGTTATTCTGAGGCTGCTTTCTCAGCTCAATACAACATGCTGGCACATGATAGCTTTCCTGGAGCTTCCCAAGAGGGTGGGGATACCTTTATTATCTTACTTAACTTTTCAGCCTTTCTTAGTGACTTGATAATTGCATGATTAAACAGGGGTGAATTTGATCATTATTAATTTACTTAAATACTTAGAGAGCCATTTTCATCTTATATAGGGATCAGCACATCCATTAGTTGATGTATACAAAAATATGTGGAGAAATTACAATTGCTTTGCAGAATGTATTCCAAAAAGTCAAATATTACCAATATATTAATATTTTCTAATGTTAGCCAGGAAAGAAGACAATTGAAATAAAACAAGTACCATATCTTAGGTCTTAAGCTTAAATTACTCTCACCTATATGAAATAGTCAATTTACATATTTTTTTGGTTTTAAACAGGCAACTTATTTTCTTTCAGTGCTGGGAAATCTAATGAAAACGAGACTTGTGGCATTCTAAGCAGTATTGATAAAAAGAGCAAGCAAAGTCTTAGAACCTTACATTTTCTCTTTTAGGATGTCTTTAATTCAGCATTCCAATTCAGCAAGTGAATTTCTTTGGATTTAACTTAAAAAATTATTTTATGGGTATTCTCTGGAAGACATCTCAGCCTATGCTTATTTGAGGATAGTGGCTGCATTTTTGTTATTGTTAGTTCTACATTTATTTATCTTAAACTCTAGCTGTTTTCATGCCTCCTACTTCATATCCTGAATGGTCCTAGTCATGAAGCAGCAAAATCAGGGCTTTTCTTGAAACACATGTGTAATTTCCAAGCTATTTGTTTTTTGATGAAGTAAATGCAGAGGATGAAAATCATCCGTGGGAATCAGGATACACGTGCAGAACAAATTCAAAATTAATGAACCTTGTGAATCTATAATTTCAATACAAGTGACAAATTTATATAGGAGAAACAGATCTTCTTAAAAGGATGAAACTTCTATTTAAAATTGAGTAACTAACAAGTGGGGCATTTGTACAGGTACAAAGTCATACCTCAAAAAATTCAATGAAACTCTCCTCTCCGTAGTACAAGAGGACAGCAGACCTGAAAATGTCCACTGTGCTATTCCACAAAGCCCAGTTCCAGGATTCAAACTTTACCCAGGCTAAGAGAAAGGGTGCGAAAGTGCTGGTTATTCCATACGGGCTTGCAACAGTCTGACTTTGACTGTGCTTAAGCCAGAACTCTTTGAAAGGATTGTGGTTGTAGTTTCCATGGCAATGAAAATTCCAAGCAGCAAGAAGGGCATTCACCAAAAATTGTATATTACCTTCCACCCTCCTGAAGTCACTTTTTTTTTTTCCTCAGAAAGAGAAAGAAGACTGGTTCCAGAAAAAATAGTTGTTAGTTTTAAGCTGAAGATTAGTATTTAAGATCAATTTAGACATCCTCATAAATGGGATGCAAAGTTGGAGGGTGGATAGCTTGGTCTAGTAAAGGGAAAGAGAATTGCAGACACAAATGGACCACTTCCTACCCGATCTCATCCCCCAACTCCTGATGCCAAGGATTTTGTGGGTCAGAAACACCAGATTTCCTTTCTTCTTGTGGAAATTATGATCTGAATTCCAGGAGGAAGCTTGGGAATAAAAATGCTTGTATGTAAGATGACTCATATAGCAAGCACCCCTACCACTTTTGTTGGTGGTATAGAGACCTTGCTGCTTAAAATCTCTTTTCAAAGAGTCCAATGAAGTTATGCCCCCAAACATAATTTTATCAATTCTACTAACACCAACAGATACCATTAGCAGTTGCTTGTGAAATATTACTTTAGATTTTCTTAAAGGCTTAGAAACATCTTTACTTAGAAGAAATTTAACTGCCTAATAAGCTTTGAGATTAATGTCTCTTACGTAATTTGCTTCTCAATAAGTATTTCTTTTTTCTTTTGGAAATCCAGGCTCATAGTCTTTTATTATTACAAACTAGCTTACAACTGGGTAAGTAAAGATTTATTTCCGTAAGAAAATTTAAATTGTATTCAACCCTGTAAAACACCTTTATATACTTATTTGGTGAAAGAGAGAAGGTGTGATAAAATGAGGAGTATATGGACTCTTCTCAATGGAATAAATATTTGTTCTGCAACATTTTTTCTTATGAATATTAAACGTTATTTTTCACATATAAAAATATGAAGAAACATTTCATGTAACTATTATTAAAATATCAAACATTCTAACAAAGTAGTGTGAAAATGAGTACTTTCCAAGTTAATCCACAAATAGATAAAGAGTAGAAGAAGATTGGCTGGGCATGATGGCTCACACCTGTAATCCCAGCACTTTGAGAGGCCAAGGCAGGAGGATCACTTGAATCCAAAAGATTAAGACAAGACAGGGTAATATCAAGAGACCTCATCTCTACAAAAATATTTTTTAAAAATTAGCCAGCTGTTGTGTCTTGTACCTGTAGTCCTAGCTACTCAGGAGCTTGACACAGAAAGATCTCTTAAGCCTAAGAGTTTGAGGCTGCAGTGAGCTATGATTGCACAGCACAGTTACATTCCAGCCTGGGCAACAGAGCAAGATCACATCTCAAAAAAGAGAGAAAAAAAAAGAGTAGAAGAAAGAAAATTATCCAAAAAGAGATTTTATAAAAACATTGCTAAACGGAAAGAAGTGGTAGTAGCAATCAAAATACTATCTTTTTATTATCAAACATTCAACAGTTTTTTACAAAGTTAATAGTCCATGATGGCAAGGAAATGGTGAGATAGCTATTTTGACCTACCTTAGAAAGGGATATGCATTCTATGAGCCTATCTAGAAAGCAACTTTAGTTGTCACTAAAATCTTAAAAAGAGATTTATACTCTTTAGTAATGGTATTTCTAGGATTCTGTATTGAAGAAGAGGCTGGGAATGTGAACAAATATGTATCTAAAAATATACTCTTAATAGAATTTTAGTAGTAATAAATACCCAATAATAGGAAAATAATGTAATAAATTATGATGCAGCTATATGATGTATTGTTGGTAGTAAAAAGTAGCTTTAAAAATAATTTAATAATTAAGCTCATCACTTGTATCTTCACAGTTGGAGATAGTCTCATAAGAAAAAATAGGCACATGTATAGTCTTGTTAAAGTTGATAAATAGATAAACAGACACGGATAGATGGCTCCAGAGTATAACACTTTCCATGAGGAAGAGTGTAAAAGAATAGGTGTGATTTGACGTCAGAACGCTATTCCTCCTGCAGAACTCTTGAAGAGGGGAAACTAATTTGTACAAGAAGCCCAGGCAGGTTTCTTGAATGAAAAGAATAGAAATTTCAGCATTTTCTTCCCAGGATTCCAAGCTCATTTATAAGCCATCTATTATTGTGCAACGAAGGCACCCAAAAACACAGCGGCATAAAACCACCACCATTTTAATTGCTCCTAATTCTCTTAGAAATCTGAGCTGGGATCAGCTGGGTAGTTCTACTTGCTGGTTTCACTTGGGACCACTCATGTGGCTGTAGTCAGCTGTTGACATGACTTTGACTGGGTGGTCTGTATAGCCTTATACATATGTTTGGAGTTTGGGGCTGTCTGTTAGCTGGGCCTTTCTCTCCACATATTATTTCATCATCAAGGTTGCAAGCTCAGGCTCCTTCATGTAGTCGAAACAAACAGCAAGTGTCTCAAAATAGAATATATAAGGCCTCCTGAGGCCTTGTTCAGAAGGCACAAAGCATCACTTCCACAATATTCAGTTGGCCAAACCAAGCCACAGGGCTTGCAAATTCTAAGGACAGAGAATTAGATTCCACCTCTTGATAGAAGAGTGACAAAGGGCATATATACAGGAGTTGAAGGAACCACTGCATTTATCTTGACAGTCTGCAATAGATAGCAGTACCTGTGGGGACTGCAATAGTACTGATCAAAGACCATTGGCTGTAAAGGACCTGAGAGAAAAATTCCTCATTAGGAATTCCTCATAGGAGAGAAGACCAAAAGAGTAATCAAGCCACACTACCTAAACAGTTAATTTTTTAGCAGGGATAGTTTGCCATAGAATGGGAGTCAGGTTTGAAGGTCCTGTGGATTCAGCAACGTGTCTGGCTATGGAGAAAAAAAAAATGAGCATCTTTAATGTGCACTAACATTTCTATAATCTTGGAGCATGAAGTGTCAGGTAATACTAAGTGCTATACAGGAATGTGGGCAAACAAGACTCCTATCACGATGCCAGTAAAGCAATATTCACTGTGTAGTACACATATTTAGAAGGGTTGTGATTTGGCAGAGATAGAATAGTAAGATACAGCAATCTAATTAGACTGTCAATCTCTTTTTATCTTCACCTGGCCTGACTGAGTGACTCTCCCTTGCCACTAATCCTGGTTCATGAAAAATCAAGGAGGAGAAAGGTCTTGTGTGAAAGATTTTGAACTTCCACTAATAGGTAATAAATAAGAAAGAAAATAAATTGCTAACATTTATTAAGCGTTACCTTTTTTAGAGGTTATTAATGTTATCTCATTCAGTCTTCTGAAAATTCAAGTAATTTAGAAATAATGCATCCCCTCTTACTTATTCAAATATGCATATGAATTTAATATATGCATATTTAAATATGCATTCCTTCCCACCACGTTCTCCATTCTACTGTTTTACTGTATTGCACATGAAAATTGAACTGGGTCTCAGTTCAAGGGAATTTCACTACCTACAGATGTTCCTTGCCCTATGAACTGCACACAGGGACTACTGAACCTGCCACTGAATACCTGACCACCCTGGTTCCTCATGTTACCTACAGGCAAAGCATCCGTTGTAAGTACTACAACAATGCTCTCCTTGCTCCATTACTCAAGCTAGTACCTTTGCCAACTAACACAGTGCTGGCGGGAGCACTGAGACAGAGAAAATACAGGGGGTCCGATGTGACTAGGACTCTGTGTATTCATGCGTTTGTTCTACCTTTCATTGCCCCATGAATCCCATAGTGCAAGTAGCTGCTTCTTGACTTGATTTTATAGTTCATAGGGTTACTGTTTTATTCAGCTGGCTCTTGAAATCCAAACCAACTTGTGCATTTAAGGGCTGGAGTATAATACATTCTGTAACAATATGTGTAATATTTATTAATAATTATATATAATATAGTATGTAATATAGAAGAACATTGGCTATGCTAATACTCAAGACAAAGGGGCTGCTGTGAATCTGTTTGAGAGAAGACACTGATGTCGCAGAAAATATACAACATCATATATTTTGTTGTTGATTTAAAGAATTTAAAAAGTGATTCTTACTTATGTATCTCCTTTGGGGTGGATCCTTGCTATGAAATATGAAGCTCTCACTGTACTTTTATTATCTATGGGGAAATTGAGGCAATGAGAAGGCAACTCACTTTGCTGAAAGCACATAGCTCTTGAGGGTAGTGGGGGATTTAAACACAAGTAGAGTCTGACTCCAGAGCCTGGTCTACTTGAAACATGACATTTTTTGCAGTAAACTTCAGGAATGATGAGGGGACCAATATTGGCCAGCACATGAGGGACAGTGACCTGTAAAGTAAATATGGCGTAAGTTCTCCAAGACAGAAGTGGACCAGGTTGAGAGGATGATGGGTTGCTTTAGTCATGCTGAGTTTGAGATGCCTTTATGATGTTCAAGTAGGCATCAGGAACCCATAATTTGACACCAGTAGTTTTCTTACAGAATCACAATTGTTAACATATTTGAATGCCAAAGAAAAAACTGAAATGATTTAATAAAATCCCTGAATTAGCCAGAGTCCAATATGCACTTTTGGTTAAGCACTTAACATACTTAACCTTTGAGTGGATCAATGCATGGATTTAAATATATTTCCTCCTGTCGTTTCATACTTCCTTCAGCAATGTTTAAAGTAGATTCAGTTAGAGAAGAGGCTAAAACTGCTATTTCAATCCTATTAGTGTGAGGTCTGTATAGTAATCTGAATGTTTTCATTTTAGTGGAATTTCACTGTAACTAGCGTATCATATTCCCAACACACACAGCCTTTTCCTCCTAACTTTGTCACGACCTCTTTATTTCTCCTCTAAGCTATCCTGTGTCCGGTGTTAAATTAGTAAGCGACGGGAAATCCCTTTAAAGGCTAGCTACTCTGTGAGTGTTATTGCCTGACAAGAAGCCATCTAAAAAAGAACTGCAAGCTTTTAATCCTACTGGTTTTGTAGACAGTGTTAGAGAATGAGGAATTGGCCGCCACTCTCCAAACTGTGATTTATAATTTTTCTATCTTCACCCTTGCACACATTTCAGGGTTGAATTGTGGTTTTAGTCATTATGAGTGCCTTGTGTATGAATACTTTTATATCCTCTACACTGAAATATTGGAGATACTGGTATCTAACTTTGGGCTTATATGGAGAAAGCTAATAGAGAAACATCTGGAGTTTTAAGATTGTTTGGGAGGGCCAAGAAAGTATTGTATTAATCAGTTTGTCTTCCTAAACCTTGTAACTCCTTTCATCAGGCTCCTTTCAATCTTGATCTGAGGGAAACAACTGGATGAAGCATATGAAAGACTTCATTGCAAACAAAACAAAATTCAAGTAAAAAATGAAAACGACCTGTTCACATGCAAAAACCTGCAAAACTGTAAAGAATACAAACAAAAACAAATATAAAACCACCCACGCTTTAATCTATTACCTTCTCTTCACAGATGGTGAATTCTGATAAACCCTTTTGCCCCAATCTCCATCTCAGTGTCTCTTGAAAGGGGCCTACATGTGACAATATCGTTAACTGAAGCTCAATCGATGAATCCCATTAAAGGAAAGCTGCTATTGCTAAATCAAAGCATGGAGCCTCTGCCCTCCCCAGTAGGCTATGCCATCCAGGTGCAATGTTTGGGAATTCTTTCTCTACTCCAATCTCCTCATTGATAAGTGAGGAAACAGAGGCCCAGAGGGCTGTAGTGACCCCCTGTCATGCTGAGCATATGGGGAGGGGAAGGGCTCATGAATTTTCTTTCATGCTGGTGCTTCAGGACTGCTCTAGGTTCAATCACAAAGTCTCCAAAATTCACAAAAATACTAAATGAAAGTAATATAAAATGAATGCTGTAAATATTTTAAGATTTACAATAATTTTGAATACATTTTGATTCATTTTCTAATTTTCTCAAAGTCACGTCCACTTCAGTGTTCAATGTAGCCCTTCTTGGTGGATTTGTGAAAAGGAGTTTCATAAATTAGATGAAAGCAGACTAGCTTTGGCAAACAACAAAACTTAATCTGGTTAAGTAATCTCTCTTGCAACTTAATAAAACCCATTATGATAGGACTTTGGGTCTCAATGAAAATGAAATTCTTTCTACATTTGCGACTGGCCAGCAGGTCTTTCAGATGAGCACATATCCTTGATTAAAGGATTTAAGTCCTGCTATGAGCTAAGTCCAGGGCTGCTGAGGTTTGCAGCTCAAGTGCTGTGGCTCAGGGCAACTTAAGATTTTAAGTATTCTGGTTCACAGCAAGTTATGCGTAGTTTGCCTAAAGCAGTGATTCTCACTTGGTAGTAATTTTGCCTCCCAGAGTACCTCCAGTTATGTCTGGAGATATTTCAGTTATCAAACTGGTGGGTGCTACTGGCCAGGGATGCTGCTAAAATCCTACCATACACATGACAGTCACCCCAATAGAGGATCACCTAACCCAAAATGTCAGTAGTGTGGCTGTTGAGAAAAAACCAGCCTAGTATTGTTGCCCTACTGACTTCATACAAATGGCAAATGACACTAGAAGGGGGCCTGAACCAGGAATCCCAAAAGTGGATATTGCTATCTTGAGCGAGTTCCTCTGGCAGAGGTTCTTAAGAATATTTTGACTTGCTAACAGTGCTTTAGTGGTTAGATCTTAATTCCTCTTAAGATCACCTAGACCAATTAGCTGGAGCTCCAGCTCATATAAATGGGTGTTGCATAAGCGCAGGGAAGAGAGGACAACTTCATGTTGAAATGAAGCTTATCAAATTAGATGAAATTAGAAATGGCTCAGATGGCTATCCCCTGTTGAGATTTAAATGCTATTTGAGGTCGAAATGTTACTCAAAAGAAGTATCTAATAAATAAAAATGGCAGCAAATTAGCTACTTTCTGCTTTTCAGAAAGATTAAAACTGAGCCTTCATTTTTTCAAATGGCCCTTTAGTTTCTTTAAGCCTAGTAGGTTTCAATGGATTCCTTATATATGGTGCTCACATCTTATTTCCTGGAAAGAACGTTCCACTTTGGCAACACGAGGAATGACACTTTGGCCCCATTTCTATTTCCTTTCTCAAATCTGACATCCTCAACAAGACACCAAGATATTGTTAGGAAACAATTCACACCCCGTCCTGCTAATTGTGTATGCTCAAAGAGGCCTCTGGCCACTTGGTTTGCCTCTTTAGGATACAGAGTGAATAAGTGCAGTGAGGTTAGAGGTGAGAAGAGAGGTATGAAATCACAACCATTATCGAGCTCAGAAAGGTTTTTTTTTTTTTTTTTTTTTTTAGAAAGCTAAGTTAATAAGTTAGAAAATCATGGGGTTGGTGTGCTGTGGGCGAGGAGGAATGGATACAACTGAGCATGTTGGGAAATCCTATAAAATAGACACTTTTAGGGCCAAGTGTGCCCTAAGATTCCAGTAATCCCAGGACTTTGGGAGGCCTAGACAGGGAGATGACCTGAGGTCAGGAGTTCAAGACCAACCTGGCCAACATGGTGAAACTCCATTTCTACTAAAAATACACACACAAAAACATTAGCCGGGTATAGTAGCAGGTACCTGTAATCCCATCTACTAGGGAGACAGGATTATCGCTTAAACCTAGGAGATGGAGGTTGCAGTGAGCCGAGATCACACCACTGCACCCCAGCTTGGACGACAGGGCAAGACTCTGTCTCAAAAAAAGAGACACTTTACAAAAATTCTGAATATGTTTTTATATGAGCTAATTTTCAAACTTGGATTCAGATAGCGGATCATACAGCCTTATTGCTCTTGACTTCAATTAAAAACATCCATGTGTCTCTCAGCCTTTTAATTATCCCAAGGAAATGTGTTAATATCCAAATATCCTTTGCTTGATCTCTTGACTTTTTTTGTATCAGGGTAAAGTTAGTTTCAACAACTTTCAGAAGGCTTTCAATGAATAGAAACCAAGATCCATTTCTGAATTAAAGCTAAATATTCTTATCTGCAACAAACTTTTAAAAATATTCAAGTTTAATCTTCTGACATAAACTCAGAGAAAAATACCTCTTTCATTGAGCTAAGGAAGCAGTCACCACAGCATATTCGAACAGGAGACCTACTCCTTAATATTAAGGAGCCACCTAGGAGCTGTTTATTTGCTTCCCTCATAGCCACCCAGCTGTTACTCCCATTTGTGGTCTCAGTGCTAATTGCATAATGTCCCTAATTTATATCCGCTGGTTGATCTGATCACCACATTACCTGGAGGGCAAGCTTTAATTAGGGAAATTTCTGAACAAATTGTCTAAAGAACTTGTTTAGTGTGATTAAATGCAAGAACATTTCCCCTTCTCTTTTTAAAAATGAGCATTTACTTTATCCTGAAACTTTGCGGATAAAAACAACATTGGTTCTAATTAAGGCCTATAAAATGAACAGCAACATTACCCATGAAAACGAATTGAATTTTGTTGTCTGCAGTTGAGATATATACGACTCAACGCTACATTTATTCAACAGCTTTTGGCATTTCTACTTTGCCTCTGTCAGAACTAACAAGGTGAAACAGCAAACTGATTGAAAAAGGATAAACTGTGAAAAGATGATACACTGATGCGAGATACTAATTCAACTGTGGCTTATGAAAAGAGATTAGAATCATATGCATTCTCACCTGAGCGTCTCCAGGCACTCGAAAAAGCTAACATTAAATTAAACCTTCCATATTGTTAATAGCCAGATACCATATGAATTAATATGCAATTGTTGTACATTTAACTGAAGTGCAAAGATAAATATCATAATAGGATCAACAAATTTTGATAACTCAAAAACAATTAAAGTCAGCTCCACTGTTTAGATGGAATATTTTGGCCAAATGTCAATGTCATAACAAAGTGCAAGAAATAAGTGTGGCTAGGAGAATTTAGAAATTGCAGTCATTTTGTTATCGGCCTCTGTGAAAAGTGTTTGCATTATTCTTAATCATCAGACATTTTATAGATGCCTCCTTCTGCTAGATCTCTGTTAGAAAATACATTAAGTTTAGAAATCGTATTCCCTGTGTGAGTACACAAGCAGGACATAGTAAAGTGTGATTGATTATTTGATTCTTTTGAGTAAATCTTTGAAAAGGACTGTGTTTTTCATCCTTGTCACCAACTTTCTTAGTGAATATTAGCACCGGCTAAACACTAAAATCACTTTTTAAAAACACCAATGCTTTACCCCAGACCAAGTAAATACGATTATCTGAAGTTTTCATGTAGATACAGGAATTTTTAAAAGGCATTTCCCTTGCTTCTGATGCACAATGAGGGTTGAAAATCCGCTGAAATATATAATCATTTACTGATTGCACTTTAAAAAGCAATCTAAATTACAACTCTGGATTGACAGCCAAAGAACCAAGGCTGTCATTCCATCTTGGCCACCCCAAGCAAATGGCTTAACTTCTCCAGGACCCAATGATAGGTGATCGCTTACGTTTTGATTTAAGCCAAGGAATTAAATTACTTTTATTTTCATCATATGTCCATTACCTCTAGTGTATAGTGCCAAAAAGAGTAGAATATTCAATTTTCCTATGCTTTGATGTCTCTTGTCTTTAGGATATTATCTATTGAGAAATGATTTCAGTCAGTGGAGAGTAAAAGAGAATTTTGTCCCCTGCGAGAATACCAGGGAAGTTACTGTGTCTGATGATAAGCTCAGGATCCTTGGTGTAGCCTATTTTACCAATTAATGACATTTCCCTGTTTATCATGGGTAACAGTGATGTTGCAGTTTGTTCTGTGAACTCAGGATTGTTAAAGGGCAATTGAATTTTTTTTTTTTTTTTTTTTGAGATGGAGTCTTGCTCTTGCCCAGGCTAGAGTGCGATGGTACGATCTCAGCTCACTGCAACCTCTGCCTCCTGGGTTCACACGATTCTCCTGTCTCAGCCTCCCCAGGAGCTGGGATTACAGGTGCCTGCCACTATGCCCAGCTGAATTTTTTTTTTTGTATTTTTAGTAGAGATGGGGTTTAACCGCATTGGCCAGGCCGGTCTTGAACTCCTGACTTCAGGTGATCTACCTGCCTCGGCCTCCCAAAGTGCTGGGATTATAGGCGTGAGCCACCACCGCGCCCGACCGGGCAATTGAATGTTGAATAAACCAAACGTGTGAAAATTATGGTTATATATAAATTCCTATACTTAGTTGGGGCTCACACATTGACTGACTTATTCATGGTTTGATGAGTTCAATGATTGATTGATTGACTCACTGATTTATTCAATGCCTCACTAATTGATTCATTCGACAGGTATATATTTTCCAGGCAACAGATTAAATAAACACTAGTCCTACAGAGTCAGAGGGCCCCAGTGGGATTGAACCCTAGTTGCTCTTAATAGTAATCTGCTCATTAATTTCACACTTCTTTTACTGGTTTTGTTTCTTTGCTTCTCAAATTTCCCCAGGCCAATGGATATCAATTATAGGCCCGTTGGGGGAAATATTGCAAAAAAGAAGCTATCCTTCCTCTGGGGTTCCTCAGAAAATAAGATATTCTTGCTAAGCAGCAGGTAGCCATCATGTCACCAGGAGGAAAGCTCTTTCCTTCATTTCTCCTTGAAATGAAGTCAGTAAACAAAAGGGCTTAGTGTTAGAAAAAATAAGTCTGATTCCATATCAGATTGCTTGAACCCCTGGATCTAGCTGGATCTGTAGCTACAGCTTCTACTTTTCACTTACATGAGACAGGAAATCACCTTGTTTGCCTTAAGTAAGTTGATTCATCATTTGTAAATAAGTGTTGAGACTGATTCTTTACCATCTTGTCTCTAAAAAAGTTACATCTTTACCACTCCTTGCTTAAATTCATTCATTAACTCTGACAAGATATAGGTTTAATAAAAAGATAGTCTTTCTTATCTTGTCACCTGTATAATACAGCAAGAGATTTTTAAGATATTATATTAGTGGGTTTGGCCTGCCATAACAGAATACCACAGACTGGGTGGCTTAGACAACAGAAATTTATTTCTCACAGTCCTGGAGGCTGGGAGGTCCAAGATCAAGGTGCTGGCCCATTGGGTTTCTGGTGAGGACTCTCTTCCTGGCTTGCAGACCGTGGCCTTCTGGAGGTGTGAGCACATGTAAGCACATGACCTTTCCTCAGATGCATTCTTTCTCTTCTTCTTAGAAAGCCTACTAATCCTATCACGAGGTTCTCACCTTCATGACCCCATCTAATTGGAATCACTTCCCAAGTGCCCTGTCTCCAAATGCTGTCACAGTAGTGGCTAGGGTTTCAAATACAAATTTTAGAGGGACACAAATATTTCACCCATAAGAGATATCCACATAATATTAAACATATGATCAAATTTTGAGCTCAATTTTCAAATTTCTATATGTTTGTACACCATGTAATTTATGCTTTCTGTTTAAAGTATAAACATCTTTTTTTAAAGTGTAAACATTCTGCCCTCCCTCCCTCCCATATGAATCATTTTGAGAAACAATCTTACTTAAAAGAAATTTAGGAAATTGAAAATCTTGTGATACGTCTAAAAAATGCTTATCTAATAAATCAGAAGAGATTTGCTTATTAACTTTACATTTCGCTTGGTCTTTATTTTTTTCTTTTTTGGTAGTTATTTTTGTTGTTAAAGCAAAATTTTGTTGTTGTCGTTAAAGCAAAATAGGCTTTTGGATTTTTCATCGTCTTTAGATTAATTACATGGATGTAATTGCAAAAGATATGTAAATTGTACTTTTTTCCTCTATATACTAGAGGTTATGCCATTTGGTTACTTTCCATTTTTTTATAGTAACAAATAATATTGTAAAGAATATACCTTTGGTGCCTATATTTAGCAATTTTCAGGATTATTTGCTTCATTTTACTAATGAAAATATTATGAGCTTGTTTGAAGGAGATATCTATTCTAAAATGATAAATTAATTTGTTGTACCACCAGTATTGTAAGTTGTTTCCATATCAACATACCTTTGACTGTTTTAGGTGTTATTTCTAAGATTTTTTTCTGATTATTAAATAACACCTCTTCATAGCCAATGATACGAAGAGCATAGACAAGTATAAATAACTAAATAAAAATTGTCCATAATTTCACTACCCTATGTACTCTCTTCTAATTGCTTTTTATAAATTTTGTTCCATAAATTTAATATCATACTGCATACATATTATATACTTGTTTTTTTTTTTTTTTAATTATACTTTAGGTTTTAGGGTACATGTGCACAATGTGCAGGTTTGTTACATATGTATCCATGTGCCATGTTGATTTCCTGCACCCATTAGCTCGTCATTTTATATACTTGTTTTTTAAGTTAACAGTATACCAGGAGTTCTTTCCATGGAATTTACTACTTTAAAATTTACTTTTAAATCATTGCAAGCATTAAATTTTGTAATTATGGCTGATACTAAAATTAAAGAACTGTTTTATTAATAGAGGCTATTTCTGATTTTCTCACAAATGTTGCAATAAGAATACTTTAATGTATATTTTTAGCAACATACCTCGATTACTTATTGAAAAGAAATATTTAGGATTGAATTGCTAAATAATTGAGTCCTGAATAAAGTTATTGACACGTCATATCAAATAAAAATGATCATTTAGAAAATCTTTACTCAACAATTATCATGTTAGTTTTTACAATCATAATCCATGCAAAGACCAGTAGAAGAAAAAAAAAAAACACCTCAGTCTCAGTTAAACAAAACATACATACACCCACACATTAAAATGACTTTCTGGAAAGTCTTACATTAATACTTTTAAAATTTCTGTTTTTAAGCATCAAAAGTACATGAACATATGGATATAGCAAAATAATACAAAAAAACAGTAGTTATCAAAACAAAGCATGTCATATGTGTATTTATCCAATAATCAGTTTTAGTGGTCATATTAGAATAAGCCATAAAATTTTAGAAAGAGCATTTGGTAGAATTTTATGCACAAGTTTACATGAAAGTATTTCAAATTGCAATATGGCAAGACAAATTGTGTTGCAATAGTTTCCCATTAGTAAAAGAGAACCACTTTCCTAAGTAGCTAAGCAACTAACTAGATGTTTCAGTATGTAATGACTATTTCCTTTTATTATCTCAAATTTATTCTTTGCTAACAGAAACTGTATGCAAACAATTCTGTCTTACTTCAAAGGTCCTAAAAAGACATCCAGGATTAACAGGAAAATCAGTTGAGATTCTAAAAAATGCAAGTAACAGATAGCCCATTTACATTTCACCCAAATGAGAACTCTAGGAATGCTGCCAACTCTGGCACTCCTGCATCCAAAGAAAGGTGTGTATCATTTCATCAGAACCTCTCCCTCTCTCTGCTCTAATTTTGTTGGTACAAGCTTCATTCTTAAGCAGTTTCTTTTCTCGGTGGTGGTAGAATAGACAGCCCTTGGTTCTTTTCAGTTTACTTGGTCCTTGCTATTTACTATCTTAGTGAGAACGGAAATAGAACCTCTTTGGCAATAGTTTCAGCAAGCAATGACTCTAATTGGCCAGTTAGGGTGCCACCAAGTTCTATGCCAATATCTGTGTGTTCTTATTGGACGTATGTGAGTCATCTACTCTCAGTATACCACAAAAGATGGGGTAAACATTCAAAGGTCACCAACATCAAGGACCAAAGATAGATAAACCCACGAAGACGAGGAAAAATCAGCACAAAAAGGCTAAAAATTCCAAAAACCAGAATGCCTCTTCTCTTCCAAAGGATCACAACTCCTCAACAGCAAGGAAACAAAACTGCATGGAGAATGAGTTTGATGAGTTGACAGAAGTAGGGTTCAGAAGGTGGGTAATAACAAACTCCTCTGAGCTAAAGGAGCACGTTCTAACCCAATGCAAAGAAGCTAAGAACTTTGAAAAAGGGTTAGATGAATTGCTAACTAGAATAACCAGTTTAAAGAAGAACATAAATGACCTGATGGGGGTGAAAAACACAGCACAAGAACTTCGTGAAGCATACACAAGTATCAATAGCCAAATTGATCAAGTGGAAGAAAGGATATCAGAGTTTGAAGATCAACTTAATAAAACAAAGCATGAAGACAAGACTAGAGAAAAAAGAATGAAAAGGAATGAACAAGTCCTCCAAGAAATATGGGACTATGTGAAAAGACCAAACCTACATTTGATTGATGTACCTGAAAGTGGTGGGGAGAATGGAAGCAAGCTGGAAAGCACTCTTCAGGATATTATCCAGGAGAACTTCCCCAACCTAGCAAGACAGGTCAACATTCAAATTCAGGAAATACAGAGAACACCACAAAGATACTCTTTGAGAAGAGCAACGCCAAGACACATAATCATCAGATTCACCACGGTTAAAATGAAGGAAAAGATGTTAACGGCAGCCAGAGAGAAAGGTCGAGTTACCCACAAAGGGAAGCCCATCAGACCTACAGTGGATCTCTCTGCAGAAACCATACAAGCCAGAAGAGAGTGGGGGCCAAGATTCAACATTCTTAAAGAAAATAATTTTCAACCCAGAATTTCATATCCAGCCAAACTAAGTTTCATAAGTGAAGGAGAAATAAGATCCTTTACAGATAAGCAAATGCTGAGAGATTTCGTCACCACCAGGCCTGCCTTACAAGAGCTCTTGAAGGAAGCACTAAATATGGAAAGGAAAAACTGGTACCAGACACTGGAAAAACATACCATGTTGTAAAGATCATCAACACTATGAAGAAACTGCATGAACTAATGGGCAAAATAACCAGCTAGCATTATGAAGACAGCATCAGATTCACACATAACAATATTCACCTTAAATGTAAACGGGCTAAATGCCCCAACTAAAATACACAGACTGGCAAATTGGATAAAGGGTCAAGACCCATTTGTGTGCTGTATTCAGGAGACCTATCTCACATGCAAAAACACATACAGGCTCAAAATAAAAGGACAGAGGAATATTTACCAAGCAAATGGAAAGAAAAAAAAAGGCAGGGGATGCAATCCTACTTTCTGATAAAACAGACTTTAAAGCAACAATTATCAAAAAAGACGAAGAGCATTACATAATGCTAAAGGGATCAATGCAACAAGAAGAGCTAACTATCCTAAATATGTATGCTTCCAATACAGAAGCACCCAGATTCATAAAGCAAGTTCTTAGAGACCTATAAAGAAACTTAGATTCCCACACAATAATAGTGGGAGACTTTAACAACCCACAGTCAATATTAGACAGATCAACAAGAGAGAAAATTAACAAGGATATTCAGGACTTGAATTCAGCTCTGGACTCAGCAGACCTAGCAGACATCTAGAGAACTCTCCACCCCAAATCAACAGAACATACATTCTTCTCAGCACCACATCACACTTATTCTAAAATTGACCACATAATTGGAAGTAAAACACTGCTATGCAAATGCAAAAGAATGGAAATCATAACAAACAGTCTCTCAGACCATGGTGCAATCAAATTAGAACTCAGGATCAAGAAACTCACTCAAAACTGCACAACTATATGGAAACTGAACAACTTGCCCCTGAATGACTGTTGGGTAAATAACAAAATTAAGACAGAAATAAATAGGTTCTTTGAAATCAATGAGAACAAAGACACAACATACCAGAATCTCTTGGACACAGCTAAAGCATGTTTAGAGGGAAATTTATAGCACTAAATGCCCACAGGAGGAAGTGGGAAAGATCTAAAATTGATGCCCTAGCACCACAATTAAAAGAACTAGAGAAGCAAAAGCAAACAAACTCAAAAGCTTTCAGAAGATAAGAAATAACTAAGATCAGAGCAGAACTGAAAGAGACAGAGACATGAAATGCCCTTAAAAAAAAATCAATGAATCCAGGAGCTGGATTTTTGAAAAGATTAACAAAATCGATAAACAAATAGCCAGACTAATAAAGAAGAAAAGAGAGAAGAATCAAATAGATACAATAAGAAATGATAAAGGGGATATCACCACTGATCCCACAGAAATGCAAACTGCCATCAGAGAATACTAGAAACATCTCTACACAAATAAACTAGAAAATCTAGAAGAAATGGATAAATTCCTGGACACATACACCCTCCCAAGACTAAACCAGAAAGAAGTTGAATCCCTGAATAGCCCAATAACAAGTTCTAAAATTAAGGCAGTAATTAATAGTCTACCAACCAAGAAAAACCAGACCAGATTGATTCACAGCCGAATTATATTAGAGGTACAAAGAGAAGCTGGAACCATTCTTCTGAAACTATTCCAAACAATAGAAAAAGGATAGCATTAGGAGATATACCTAATGCTAAATGATGAGTTAATGGGTACAGCACACCAACATAGCACATGTATACATATGTAACTAACCTGCACATTGTGCACATGTACAAAAAAAAAAAAAAAAAAAAAAAATATATACATACCAAAAAAAAAAAAAAAAAAAAAAAAACTTTATGAGGCCAGCATCATCCTGATAACAAAATGTGGCCAAGACACAACAAAAAAAGGCCAATACCCCTGATGAACATCAATGTGAAAATCCTCAATAAAATACTGGCAAACTGAATCAGCAGCACATCAAAAAGCTTATCCACCACAATCAAGTCAGCTTCATCCCTGGGATGCAAGGCTGGTTCAACATACGCAAATCAATAAACACATCACATAAACAGAACTAATGACAAAACCCACATGATTATCTCAATAGATGCAGAAAACACCTTCAATAAAATTCAACACCCCTTCATGCTAAAAACTCTCAATAACCTAGGTATTGATGGAACATATCTCAAAATAATAAGGGCTATGTATGACAAACTCACAGCCAATATCATACTGAATGGGCAAAAGCTGGAAGCATTCCTTTTGAAAACTGGTACAAGACAAGGATGCCCTCTCTCACCTCTCCTAGTCAACATAGTGTTTGAAGTTCTGGCCAGGGCAATCAGACAAGAGAAAGAAATAAAGCGTACTCAAATAGAAAGAGGAAGTTAAATAGTCTCTGTTTGAAGATGACATGATTGTACATTTAGAAAACCCCATCATCTCAGCCCAAAATCTCCTTAAGCTGATAAGCAACTTCAGCAAAGTCTCAGGATACAAAATAAATGTACAAAAATCACAAGCATTCCTATACACCAATAATAGACAAACAGGAGAGCCAAATCATGAGTGAATTCTCATTCACAATTGCTACAAAAAGAATTAAATGCCTAGGAATACAGCTTACAAAGTATGTGAAGGACCTCTTCAAGGAGAACTACAAACCACTGCTCAAGGAAATAAGAGAGGACACAAACAAATGGAAAAACATTCCATGCTCATGGATAGGCAATATTGTGAAAATGGCCATACTGCCCAAAGTAATTTATAGATTCAATGCTATCCCCAATAAGCTACATTGACTTTCTTCACAAAATTAGAAAAAACTACTTTAAATTTCATATGGGACCAAAAAAAGAGCCCGCATAGCCAAGACAATCCTAAGCAAAAAGAACAAAGCTGGAGGCATCATGCTACCTGACTTCAAACTATACTACAAGGCTACAGTAACCAAAACAGCATGGTACTGGTATCAAAACAGATATATAGACCAAAGGAACAGACAGAGGCCTCAGAAATAACGCTACTCATCTACAACCATCTGATCTTTGACAAACCTGATAAAAACAAGCAATGGGGAAAGGATTCCCTGTTTAATAAATGGTGTTGGGAAAACTGGCTAGCCATATGTAGAAAACTGAAACTAGACCTATTTCTTAAACCTTATACAAAACTTAACTCAAGATGGATTAAATAATTAAACATAAGACCTAAAGCCATAAAATCGCTAGAAGAAAACCTAGGCAATGTCATTCAGGACATAGGTATGGGCAAAGACTTCATGACTAAAACACCAAAAGCAATGGCAACATAAGCCAAAATTGACAAATGGGATATAATTAAACTAAAGAGCTTCTGCACAGCAAAAGAAACTGTCATCAGAGTGAACAGGCAACCTGCAGAATAGGAGAAAATTTTTGCAGTCTATCCATCTGACAAAGGGCTAATATCCAGAATCTACAAAGAACTTAAACAAATTTGCAAGTAAAAAACAAACAAACCCATCAAAAAGTGGGCAAAGGATATGAACAGACACTTCTCAAAAGAAGACATTTATGCAGCCAACAAACATATGAAAAAAAGCTCATCATCACTGGTCATTAGAGAAATGCAAATCAAAACCACAGTGACATAGCATCTCATGTCAGTTAGAATGGTGATCATTAAAAAGTCAGGAAACAACATATGCTGGAGAGGATGTGGAGAAACAGGAATGCTTTTACACTGTTGGTGGGAGTGTAAATTAGTTCAACCATTGTGGAAGACAGTGTGGCAATTCCTCAAGGATCTAGGACCAGAAATACCATCCCATTACTGGGTATATACCCAAAGGATTATAAATCATTCCACTATAAAGACACATACACACGTATGTTTATTGCAGCACTATTCACAACATCAAAGACTTGGAACCAACCCAAATATCCATCAATGATAAACTGGATAAAGAAAATGTGGCACATATACACCATGGAATACCATGCAGCCATAAAAATGGATGAGTTCATGTCCTTTGTAGGGACACGGATGAAGCTGGAAAACATCATTCTGAGCAAACTATCACAAGGACAGAAAACCAAACACTGCATGTTCTCACTCATAAGTGTGAGTTGAACAACAAGAACACATGAACACAGGAAGGGGAACATCACACCCTGGGGCCTGTCAGAGGGTGTGGGGGCTAGCAGAGGGATAGCATTAGGAGAAATACTTAATGTAGATAATGGGTTGATAGGTGCAGCAAACCACCATGGCACGTGTATACCTATGTAACAAACCTGCACATTCTGCACGTGTATCCCAGAACTTAAAGTATCATTTAAAAAAAGAAAAACATTTTTTAAAAAATGGGGTAAGCAGGGGATAAAAGTCACGAGCCTCTCCTTTAGCACATAGATGAAGATGATTGTTTCTAAAAGCAAATAAATGTTTACTTTTCCAGAAGAAATGGGAAAATATGCATGAAGGGCAAAAAGCACACATCCCTACAAAGGTGATTGTATAAGAGCAGAAAGGGTGTTTTTCTAGTATATTTTGGCAGGATCCTCCCACTAAAGAATGAGTCAGTATCTGTATTTTTTTAATATATGTTTTTAAAAGTATGTGCTTTTACTCCTACATTATATAATTAGCCATCCATGAAGATGAAATTGTAGTCAGAGACTGGAGGGTATGCACCTGTTTAAGAAACACTTAAGAGATTGACGAATGTTTCAGGCCCCAAGTCCTCATTAGCAGAACACCACATAATTGGCAGACTCTTCCGGGAGTGAACTGCAGGCGCAGTGGCCCCTAAAGAGGTATAAAGGAGTCCAAAGCAGTCAGGCTCAAGAGGCTCAAGAGATAAACATTAAGTAGATCATCATTGCCTGACTGCTGATGTTAGACGACAGTCACTTTTGGGGAAACAAAAGGCTTCAAAAAATAAAAGTGAGAATAGCTCAATGTGTCTTATTGGTTCTGTTTCTCCAGAGAACTCTGGCTAACACATTTAACTAGTGGTAAGGGGTGTTCGAAGGAATGAACTGCATGCCATGTAAAAAAAGCAAAAACAAAAGAAAGAAAAGGAACTCATTTTACTACCTTCCTGGGAGTGAAAACCCAAATTCGACTAATGCTAATTACTCAGTAATTCATGGAAAATTACCTAAACAATGAAAGAGAATATAGCAGAAATTTAAGAACATGTAAAATTGATAATACAAAAATAAATAAATAAATACAGAACCAGCCTCTATGAGGAATATCTCGTTAGGCTAATATTTAGAGATAGGCAATATAAGAAAGGGAGGATGGAAGAGAAAGAAGGAATAGTAGTGAGGGTAACAGAGGCCTTTGGGACTTGGGCAGGCAGAAAAGAAACACAGTAATCCCAAAAGGAGCATTGAGATGGGGAGAGAATGGATGTGGGTGAAAGGGAGCTGTGGATGAGAGGACTGGAGCAAGGTAGGACATCAAAGTTAGAAAGTTGGTCTTTGGAACCTGATCCAAAATGGCCTTGACCTTTTGGAGGCATTCCACACTCCAGATGTTTTTTGACTTCTCCTTCCCTCTCATAATTTATTTGCCTTTTGTCCCATTCTTTCAGGGACTTACTTCCTACTAAAATAATAAAATTGCAAATAGGTTCTAAGAAACCATCCATGCCTTTCTTTTGGGACCTGTATGAATTGCCTGAGATAATTTTTCAGTTGGCTGCAACATTTATCGAGTATCTACTAAATGCTAGACACCTTACTCAGCACCAGGAGAGATAAGACAGATTTTCTGTCTCCCAGGAGTTCTTGTGTAGCAATTAAGGCAGATTCACAATACAATGTGATAAGGGCTAATGTAGTGTTGCAACAGTGGTTCAGTAGTGATCGTAAGGCAGAGATTAATTCTTCCTGGGAGAATCAGAGACCTTTGTTAAATGGGAAAAGGAGAAAAGTTGCATTAACTGGAATGGAAAACATAAGCAAAGGCAGAGTCAAAAATGCTTGGTGTTCAAGAGAGATATTACCTGCAGGTAGGACAGGCCAGGGGAGCTGGGAGAGGAGCAATTGGGGCGGTCTGTCAATGACCCCTCCATCGCAGAATCTAAAGTGCTGACTCTTTAAAGTACTTTGGTTAGTTTCTTCCTGCAAAGATTATCCTTATAAATGGAGTCAGCACACTTTCGGCAGTTTCCATTCTTGCATGCCCATGAGTCCCAGTAATGACTCTGCTATTAGAATGTGAGGACAGTCATAGACAAAATGTAAATGAATGGGTATGACTGTGTTCCAATTAAACTTTATTTATGAAAACAAGCAGTCATCTCACAGGACATTAGTTTGCTCCCTCTGAGTGATGTTCAAGTAGTACAGTTGACCCTTAAGCAACATGGGTTTGGACTGCACGGGTCCACCTCTGTCACCCTTGAGACAGCAAGGCCAACCCCTATTCTTCCATCCCTCCGTAGTCTAGTCATCATGAAGATGACAAAGATGAAAAACGTTTTGATGATCCCCTTCCACTTAATGAGTAATAAATATATTCTTTCTTTCTTAACAACATTTTCTTTTCTCTAGCTTACTTTATTGTAAGAATACAGTATTTGATACACATAACATACAAAATATGTGTTAATTGACTGTTTATGTTACCAGTCAGGCTTCTGGTCAACAGTAAGCTATTAATAAAGTTTTGAAGGAGTCAAAAGATACAGGTAGATTTTCAACTGTGTGGAGGAGGGTTGGCACCCCTAGCCCCCGAGTTGTTCAAGAGTCAATTATAGATTAGAACCTTCTGCACAGGGGAGCAAGGAAATGATTTAACATTGCAGGGCCAGAATTCAGGCCAAAAAGACCTAACTGTACCTGACTGTTTTGTCTGCCCCTGTGTTCAAGTCTTTAAATGTCTTTTAAGGTAATTTTAGAATTAATATTTAAAGGGAGATTGATGGCTCAACTTACTAATTTTTAAAACACAACTTTTCATACATTTTTAGTTAGAAGGAAATAGCTAGGCTTGGACAGAAATAAGAAGTTTGAAGCCCCTTTATAAATGTTTTTCTTTTCTATCTCACCATCCCCTGCAACAAATCAAGAAAATGCTTTCTAATAAAAACTCAATTTCCCTGTGAATTCATTTGATTTGGCTAATAATTTCACAAATTTTCTTTTTTTTTTAAATTTATTCAGAATGACAAAGAGAAAAAAAATAAAACTTTCTGGGAAAGAAGGAATAAGAAGGTGGATTGGCAGAAAGATCAGTGTGGTTTTCCCTAGAGCTTCCTTGGCAGAGCACAGAAAAGGCCGGTAAGTGGCTTTGTGTCCCAGGGAAAGATTCTGTTGTGTCTTCACAATGCTATCACAACTGCGAACTCTGGAGATTTCTTTTCCACATACTCAAATAACTAGTTTGACAACATTTCCCACCCAATTGTCTTTTGTTAAAGCATTGTAAAGATACAACCTGAAGCACCTTTGAGACCATTAGTTTTTGATGTATTGCTTTTGTCCAAACAATTGCAAACAATTTAACTAAAGGTCTAATGTATTCCTTTTGTCCCTTGAGACTTTCCAGTTTCCATTTCGATGCCACAGTGTCTTCTACAGGCTTCTTTCTTCCCCCTCCGACTGTCACCTTCCCCCACAAAAAAAGTCTCTCTTGAGATTCAGACACGACTCTGTGTTAGCCACATGAATTCTTTTATATCCCACTTCATATTGTTGTTGATTTGCTTGCTCAGTTTTCCAAGTGCAAAAGATCTGAGTGGTGAAATCTAACTTCCATGACTGCTATATCCAAACCAACTGTCTTAATAGTTTGGAAAGTATTGACAGATTAGTATGTGTAAGCAAATTTTAGACAATTATGGTCATGCTAAACTTTATAGTTTTAAAGAGTCTGCCAGTATATTTTAGCTACATAGGAAAGACCATAATTTTAACTTTCTAAATCATGCTTGACATACTATTTAAATTTGCCATAAAAGGATTAAATCTTATCCATGCCCAGCATTACTTTTTTCAAATGTTAAGTTATCAGAAATTAATATGCTGCACATATGTATGTGTTGTCAAGCAGAGTAGCATTTTTCCTAGCTACCGAACCTGGAAAAGGAGTTTTCCTAAAACACACATTTGCCTTTCCCACTAGTCCCCTTATTAGCAGGCAAATAATCAATGTCTGTCATTGTAATACTATTTTGGCAGTTAATAAAAGAACTGGTAGCCTCATTCAAGGTTTTTATTTTAGTGTGCCTTCTAGATTTCTCTATTTATCCCTCTTTCCTTTGTGCTCCCTTTGTGCTTTGGACATAATCCATCCTGGCATTTGTATTTTAATGATATGTTTATGGGTCTCTATACTCCTTAAATGGTGAACTTTTCTAAAGCTTGGGTCATGTTTATTAATCTTTCAGCTTTCAATGCCTAGGACTATACCTGGCAACCAGCAGGTAATTAATTCCCAAATGTACGCATGTCTGGCAAAATGCGTTGGTCAAAGTATTGTATGACATTTTCCAATCCTTGGAGACAGGTGTTAGAATTTGGTCTTTATTTGGTTACTTCATATCTTTGCCTTTGGGATAAGAGAGGCAAATGGGAGAAGAGAGTGTATTTCTGTAATAGAAAAGGGGCTCAGCAGTTGTCATGTTGCCATTGAAGAGGCTGGGATTGCACTAGCTTTATTAACTGTCTGTGCAGATGGGAAGTCCTTCAAATCTTGATTCTCTCCACTGCAGGTTGCCTATGGAGAGCTGCAAATTGAAGAGTTTCTTAATCAGCCCACAGTTCACTTGATTCCCAGACACAGACAACATGAGTTTAATTATCTGGAGACATTTCAAAGGATGTTGATGTTTCATGATGGGAAAACGGCTACTTCTACAAAGAACTGATCTTTCTGAATAGAAAGAAGGTCCTTCCTGTGAGCACTGTATATTTTGCCAACAGAATTAGACTGGTCAGTTAAGGAGTATGAGTTCTTAATTATTAAGACTATAGGATCAGGCAGTCTGAGTTCTGAGTTCAAAATCCTAACCTTACCGTCACCAACCAAGTGCCTATTGGGTACAGAATCATAACACCAGTGAAATGATTCCCGTGAACACAAAATATATGGTGCGAGCACCGTATGTTTTTCCAACAGAATTAGACTGGTCAGTTAGGAATTAGACTGTTTTAATTGTTAAGAGCATAGAATCAGGCAGTCTGAGTTCTGAGTTCAAAATCCTAACCTTACTTTTACCAACCAAGTGCCCATTGAGAACAGAATCATAACAACTGGATGAAATGATTAGCATGACAGTGCCTAGATGATATGGTGTTGTATATATTCAATATGATGTAATTGTCCAATATCCATTAAGTGCATACCATGTGGATACAAGGAGAACAAGAAGATGAAGTCTTTCTCATTGGGAAGCTCACATCTTAGTGACCCTCCAGAATTAATATATCTAAAGACTAAGGACAGTGCCAAATACAAAGTAATTGCTATCTATGCTGTTATTCATGCAAATGATTAAATCAGTGCACCCCCTCCCAATCATGGATTGTTCTTATATTACAGATCGCTCTTATATTATACCTTCCTCCAGACAGTAAATGGAAATCTGCACTCCTAGAGTTTTGTGTTGTTATTCTTAATGATGATATGGCAAGAGACTGCAAACATCCTGATTTGCAAGGCTAGGGAGCTTGGAAATGCCAGGAAATATGGGAAAAATCAAACCCCATTCTTTCAACTCACTGGCAATTTTTCCCTGGCTACACTGTCTTCATTTAAACTACATTTCCCTACCAGCAGGCGCTCACCAACTACCGTTGGTGAAGGCACAAGTGAGTTTCTGGTAAGGATCTGAGTTGTTCCTGACCACAGATTGGAGGAACCAACGTGGGCAAAGGTGTAGCATTGCAGTCTCTTGGAACACAGCCTTTCGTCATTTGGCAAAGAGATTCATCTTGCACTTTTGAGTATGATGGCAAGCAGTACATGACGGCAAGCAATACTTAACTTCATAACCTTGATTGATATCCTTCCCCCTAATGCTCCCAACAGGACAACTGAAATTTATATTGCCTGATTGAAAAGAGACTTTATTTGACCCAGACACAAAGTTAGCTTTCCAATACTTCCCTAGCTTCCAAGCCATAAAAAATTAAATGCCTGGAATGTGTACCTTACAAGATAAAATAAATGAGATAACTTTTTACTAGTAAACAATCAATAGCCTATTAAAATAAAACTAGCATACAATTCTCTGACTTTTGTAGAGGGACAACATTTTATTTTGGTCCTGTAAGTTTCCCCAGTAGAGCTGGAATAATTGTAGAATAGATTTTGGAAGTAGTATGTTCAGGAATAAAATAATGCAATATGCAATAACTCAAGTTAATAAATAGGTTAATTGCAATAATGCCTGGCATGTAGATCTTTCTCTGCTAAGACTTTGAAATTTAGAAAAACTCATAATATTTATGTTTGTCATTTAAAGAATTTAAGGGGTTGTTAATATTCAGAAACACGTACTAATTTCCTTTGAAGGGAGATAACATACTGGCTGCAAAATAAATATTGGCCTCAGAACTGGACAAACTGAGCTTAAATCCTGGCTCCTTCACTTACTTGCTATGTGATTTTAGATAAATGATTTAATCTTGATTGTTTTAAATCTGAAAAATAGGGTTAATGATAACTGATGCTTTAGTAGTACAAAAAGGTATTCCACAAAGATAGTGGAAAACAGGGAAATTAGGTTGCATGTAACTACTATCTTAGGAGCTTTAACAAAATAATAAAATACCTGGGTTCTCAACCCCAGAATTCTGATATAATTAGACTTGAATGAGGTTGAGGCACAGTATTTTTGTCAAAATCCAGACAGACACGGTCCCTATCTCTCGTGAAGTGCACAATACAGGAGAAGTTACTGCCGTTATAGGTGAAGAACTAAATTGATATGAGTTTTAGAGCCAGAAAGATCTGTGATATTTTGCTAGCTGTGTGGCCTTGGGCAATAACTTAATTTTCCTGAGTCTCAGTTTCCCCATGTATCAACACTAACGTTAATGCATTTATATCTCTTAGTATAGCGATTTAGGACTGCCACATAGTAGGTGAGTCCTAAATAGCATTATTCATTACAATTTTACAAGTATTATTGGTAATATTTTACCGCAAAAAGATACTATGACTGATCGTTTAGGTCTACAAGTATCTAATTGCTCAGTTGTAATATTTCACTTTCAAGTGAATAAGGTCTCCAAAAGGTTAAAAACAAATCACAGTTCTATCTCATTAGTGTTGAAATGGGGGCAGTTACAGCCTCTTTTCTACGCCAACTCACTAGTACTGGTACTGTCTATACATTTCTTCATAAAATATATCCATCAGACGTGGAATATTAGATATTCAGAGTTAATCTGTACTTTCATATACATATTGATTTAAACAACATAATTTCGTGATTTTGTTTTCCATTTCCATCTTGCATGTTTTAGAATTTCATCTTCTATCTTGGTATATGGAACAATGTGTCAATAAACATCAGTGAGCATAAAGGAAATATGACCCAACAAATTCTTGCATCCAGTTCAATTTCAATTCAGGTTCTATTTCGTTTCAACCTAATACATATAAACCTAAATTTCCCTTATAGACTTCTAGCTCTTAATTAAAATCACTATCACATTACCTAGAGGAAAAGTCTGCTTTTCTATGTTTTTCTCCTTTTACATAGTTTCAGAATATTTAGATTATAGTTTTTGGCCTAATAATTTAACCTTATATAAGCAGAGGGTGATTTTCACAATATCAAATCTGGTATCTATCATTTTGGTAGTCTTCAATTGCAAATGAAGTTTCCCCGAATATTATGAAAGAAAGACATTGGCCTATAGAACACTCCTGATTTATAGTACAAGACCTTGGTTTTAAAATAATCTTGTGAGACAATTTGGCTTAATCCTTATTTTTTTCTCTTGATTTCAGGACTTAATGTAGCTAAAATAAACACTTTAATTTGAGCAATTGATTATAAATTAGGGACATGTCCATTCTGTATGAAGGCATAATAAAAGGTATAATTCCTCAGTTCTTTTCTTTATTTTGGCGTCCTTGATTTTGGCCCAAATTGGAACACAAGTACAAATGCTAAAAGAAGTTCTTTCACCATGAAAATACAAGATATCATTATAAAATATGAAACCTGTTCCCAAAGTTATACACAAAACTCAGAATTGTGATTCACAGTCAAGGGAGCTACAAAACAGATCCCTACCCCTTTCACAAAAGAAGTCAGATTCAGCTGACCTTAATTTCATGACAGTAAAAGCTGAGATTCACCAGGTAATAGTTGCTGTATCATTTTAACAAAAAGTCTCTGAAACTCTTTCTGTCATCCCAGAGTCCCACTTTTCATTTTCTTCCTAGATGAAAATTTTTCCTAAATTGTCTGGATTCCTCATGGATGCTTCCTTGAATACCGGGTGCATCTTGCGATTCCACTATTCTGCCCAATCCCATCAAATATAGAATGAACTCAGCACTCTCTACCATCTGGTCCTAACTCATTAATTCAGTCTAAGCTTTTCACCCATGCGATTTTTCCACTTGAGACAGGTTGAGCTATTCATAATGTCCTAAATGTAGTTCATGCATTCATATCCTGTGCCTTCAGGTACACTATGATATAACAAGAAATACACACATTAGTCTTTGTCCCAATTTCCTGGCACAGGGTTCCTAAAACTCTGGTAATTTCCTGAGCAATAGGGTACTAGAGAACCTTTTGTCCTGGTCTCTGTTTTGGTCTCTGTTTTAGTTTCTGAAATAGAGCTCCTAATACCATTGTACATAAAGATGCATTTGGTCTTTGACCCTGTTCCTGACACAAAGCCCCTAAATCCCTTGGAATTTCCAGCGTGATAGGAGCATCTTTTGTCCCAGTGAAGCAACTCTTGATGGACTCCTGGATTGCCTCAGGTTGGGGGCTGGGTCAGGGAGAATCAACCATATGATTAGAGTGTTTGAAATTTTAGTTCCACTCCTGACCTCCTGGTAGGGTAGAGCTGAAGGCTGAATTGTTCAACCAAAGGCCAATGGTGTAATAAATCATGCCTATGTAATAAAGCTTTCATACAACTCCAAAAAGCTGGGTTGAGAGAACCACTAGATTACTGACTATGTGGAGGTTTCTGGAGAGTGGCCTGCCTGGAGAAGGCATGGAAGCTTTGCCCTCATTCTTCCATATTGCTGTTCATCTGTATCCTTGAAATATTCTTTTAATAAGCCAGTAAATGTAAGTAAAATGTTGCCCTGAGTTCTGTGAGCCACTCTAGCCAATTAATTGAACCCAAGAAGGGGGTCATGGGAACCCCTATTTATTGCCAGTCAGTCAGAAGCACAGGCCACAACCCGTGCTTACAACTGGCATCTGAATGGGGGCAGTCTTATGGGACTGAGCCCTCAACCTGTGGTATCTGATACTATCTCTAGGTAGATAGTGTCAGAACTGAATTTCATTAGAGGACTACCAGTTGGTGTTACTGGAGAATCTGCTTAATTGATTGGTGCTGGTGGGGAGAAACCCCACACATTTTGGTGACCAGAGGTGAAGTATTCAATATTGCATTGAATGTGAGAGCAAAATGACCTTTCCTTTTCCTATCTCAACATATGCTCTTCTCTTAGTTTAGAAAGACCTTCCTTCTTTTCTTTTTCTAAGAAGTCTCATGTGAACGTTAGATCTTCCATGCAGCCTTTTCTGACCATGAACTGCTGTAACTTTACTTGTCCTTTTTGATTCGTCTTTACTATTTTGGTTCCCATCAGTTACATCAAAAAGTATGTTAGAGCAGATCTAGTAATACTTTTTCTTCTCTCTAAAACACAAAAATTTCGCTTTTTAAACAAATATTTAATGAGCACTTATGAAGTACAAAGTACTCCTCTAGACATTTGGAACATATCATAGAACAAAGTGTGCCTGTTTACAAAGACAAACTTTTTAAATAGTTTTCTGAATCTTAGAAGCATGATAGGTTTAGCTAAGATCTAATAGGCAAGTAATTATGATGGAACCCAATGAACTCAATTCATTATTGATGAGCCTTGCTGATTTGGCTTATTATCATAAAGTTCTGGAAGGAAAGGGAAAATAAAACTTAACAGTTATTGAACAATAGAACAACATTTACATTGCTGTTTTCATTTGCTATTCACAATAAATCTTGAAAGATATGTAGTCCCTTACAGGGGATGTTTCAGTAAAGTGAAAAAGATAAATGTATCACAGGATAGTTGGCCTAAAAGGAAAGTCTTTGTCTCTATTAGAGTACTTTCTCATAAATAAATAAATAATATCCATGTCTTCTGAAGCCAGCTCTAGCCCTCTGGAATATCTGGTAAGAGGAATGGGTTTTAATCCAAGTGATACTCTAAAATCATCCTTTTTATCAGTCTAATATTTATATCCTGTTTTCCAACAACAGTTCTCCAATACCAGCTGGAAGTCTTACAATTCAATTCTAATGGTAACTACCCAGAATTAGAATGTATCCCACAGGTTAAGGGCTCAGTCCCACAAGATTGCCCTCACTTCAGGTGCCAGCCACAAATAGTGTCCTGAAGCTATGCACACTTCTGTCTGGTTGACTATAAATTGATGGGTTCCCATAACTCTTCCTTAGGTTTGATAATTTACTAGAATGTCTCACAGAATTCAGGAAAGTAGAAAAGCATGATGCTTACAATTACCTTTTTATTATAAAGAAAACAACTCAGGAACTGCCAAATGGAAGAAATACACAGGACAAGGTATGAGATGGGGAGGTGAGGAGCCTCCATACCCATCTCTTGGCAGATCACTTTCCCAGCACACTGATGTGTTCACCAACTTTGAAGCTTCCCATATCCCTTTGTTTAAATGTGTTTGTTGAAATTTTATTTTCAGGTATGCTTGATTAAATCATTGGCCATTGGTGATTGAATTCAATCTCTAACGTCTTTCCTCCTCTGTCTCAGTTCATTTATGTTGCTATAAAGGAATACCTGGAGCTGGGTAATTTATAAAGGAAAGAGGTTTATTTTTCTCATGGGTGTTTAGGCTATACAAGAAGCATGATACCAGCATCTGTTTCTTGTGAGGACCTCAGGCTGCTTCTACTCATGGCAGAAAGCAATTGAGAGCCTGTGTGTGCAGAGATCACGCGGTGAGAGAGGAAGAAAGAGAGAGAGATGGGGGAGGTGCCAGGCTCTTTTTAACAACTAGCACTCATGGGAATGAATAGAGTGAGACTCATTCATTCCAGTGAGAATGGCACAAAGCCTTTCATGAGGGATCCACCTCCATGACCCAGTACTTCCCATTAGGTCCCACCTCCAACACTGGAGATCAAATTTCAACATGAGGTTCGGTAGGTCAAATATCCAAACTATTGAATCCTCTCAAGGTCAGAGGTGGATCTGAAAGTTCCAATCCTTTAACCAGGTTGTTGGTTTCTCTGGCAACCAGACCCTATCCCAAAGCTGCCTAGGGGGTTGCCAGGAGTCATCTCAATAGTATAAACCCAGGTATGGTCAAAGGTGTTCGTTACGAATAAAAATAAACACTCCTGTCAATCAGAAGATCCCAAGGTATTAGGAGCTTTTTGCCAGAAACCAAGGACAAAGATGAAATATACATATTTTTATTACGCTACAATTGGAAATACCCAAGGAGCTTATAAACCAAGGCCCAGGCCCCTCTGCCTAAGGTTCTAATTTCAGTGGTCTGAAGTAGAGCCCCACCATGGGCACTTTATAAAGGATCTTCAGTTGATTCTAACGTACAGCCAGGGTTGACAGCAATTTTTTAAATAAGAGAATGGTGTGAGTCAAGTGAGGGGTGTTCAATATTTGAAAGCAAATTCACAATTTCTTTGAACTATAGTCCTTGCACTATGCTCGCTGCTGAGGAGAAAACAGTGAGCAAGCCAGGCATGTTCCTTTCCATATGCACCTTATAGTCCAGTAGGAAAGATGTAAATTACGTATATATGTCAGGCATAATGAAGCTGAGAAGGTCAGGTAGAGATTACTACGACAGCACATAGCAATGAACCCTTTGTTGGCAATTGCTCTTCAGTGAGAGGACCATGAAACAGTGGCATCAGTATTACCTAGGAGTTGCTGAAGTTACAGAATAAGAGGCCCCACCCGAGACCCACTAAATTGAATAGCATTTTACCAACATCCTCAGGAGAATCCTGTGCATAATCAAATTTGAGAAGTGCAGCTCTTGGCAACTCCCCAGAAAGAACTGCTTATGAATTCCTCAATGAGATCCCAGAGGCAGCTCTTCTTGTCCTTCAGGGAAATAATTGTACAAATATTCCTATATCCCATAAACTACCCTAGGAACTTCTCAATAAAATGATTTTTTGTTTAAACTAGTAAGATTCACATTCTATTGCCTCCAAGAAAGTTACCATATCTAATAAAGTTTCTATTTCCAAATTGCTAGAAAAAAAGACAAAACCCAAATTATATCTCATGTTTTCAATTCAGCATTTGATATTTCCAGCATTTTATACATAATCTGACATATTGTTCCTTCTCTTCGTAATTTAACACACATGTAGTTTCAAGCCAATTAGTTGAATGATGCCAAGAATTTGGTGCTTTTGGTTGGCTTAATGATCTCCATCCTTTTCTCAATTGTATATATTTAGTTTGTGAGAACTGTGTTCATTATCTATTGTTGCATAATAAAATGCCCTAAATGTAACAGTTTAAGACAACAATAAGCACTTACCATCTCACAGTTTTTGTGGGCTAAGAATTAAGAGTGGCTTAGCTGGGTTATTTTTACTCAGCATATTTTATGACGTCATGATCAAGATGGTGGCTGGGAAGCTGCCTTCATTTGAAGGCTTGCCTGAGGATGGAGGGTCTAATTCCAATAAGGCTCACACCAGTGGCTGAAATGTTGATGCTGGCTGTTGGCAGAAATCCTTAATTACTCACCACATGGACTTCTTCATAGATATACTTGAATTTCCCCATGCCATGAGAATTGACTTCCCTTAGAGAAACTGCTTTCTGTTTTAGTCCATTTGCACTGCTATAAAGGAATACCGAAGGCTGGTAATCTATTTTTAAAAAGAAGTTTATTTGGCCTACAGTTCTGCAGGCTTTATACCAATCATAGTGTCAGCATCTGCTTCTGGTGAGGCCTTAGGAAGCTTACAGTCATGGTGGAAGACGAAGGGGAGCCAGGATGTCACATGGCGAGAGTGGGAGAGAGAGGGAGAAGGTACTGGGCTCTTTTAAACAACTAGATCTCACATTCACTCAGAGTGAGAAATCATTCATTACTGCAAGGACAGCACCAAGCCATTCATGAAGGATCCAGCCCCATGACCCAAACACCTCCCAATTAGGGCCACCTCCGCCATTGGAGGTTACATTTCAATATGAGATTTGAAGGGCACGAAGCATCCAAAACATACGACATTGAGAACAAGGCAGAAACCACGATATCTATCATGAGCTAGCCTCAGAAGCCATATTTCACCATTTCTGCAAATCCTATTGGCTACAGGTCAATCCTATTCAATGAGAGGGGTGGAGACTCATAGCAGTGTGAATGAGGGAAGAATCATTGGAGATAACCTGGGAGACTGGGTAACACGGTCCATATTTCATATCATTTCACTTTTCTACTTCCAACTATTTAAAGAAAAATAAGACCAAAGGTAATAATGTATCAAGCATTTTCTATGTAGACAAAGATGGTGACCTAACTGTATGATGGAAATTTTCATGTGTATAATAACAATAATACTAAAAATATAATATCTAACATTTATGTAACCCTTAATAAAATGTCATGGACTGTTCTAATGGCTTTTTATATATTAAATGCATTTAATCCTTACAACATGACTTTTACAAAGTTAGCTATCTCCTTCTACCACTTCTAACTGCCCCACCACTACCATCCTGGAGAAACATAATCACAACTTACCTGGATTGCTGCAAAAGCCTCCAACCAGGCTATACCCACAATCCTTTGAGGTAGGTACTATTTCTGTCTGCATTTTACATTCCAGGTAGAGGGATCAGCAAAGTCCAAAGGTAGGCATTTGTATAGCAGTTTGGAGAAACAACCAAAAGGGCAGTAGGATTAGAGCAGAGTAAGTAAGGAGAGAGAACTAGGAAATGGGCTTATAGAGGTAACACACAGAGGAGTAAGCACAGACCATGCGAGGCCCTGGGGGTTATAGTAATCACTTACTGGGGTGGGGCTGAGAACAGCTTGAAAGAATAGAAGGCAGATGTGAGACGCCTAGCTGGAGGCTATTGTAGAAGTCCAGGTAAGGTGGTTATGCCTGGTCCAGGATAGTAGCAGTGGAATGGTGAGAAATGGTGGAAGGAGTGGAGCATCCATTTATTCAGTTAACTTGTTTAAAAAAACCCATTTCCCATTTAGAAAAAGAAAATGCAGCTTTCTGCCAGTGCTCATTCTTTTGGGACAATGGGAAATGGGTTAGGAATCATGATAGTGATGTTGAAGGAATAGGTGATTAAAGAAAACAGCTATGAGGGAGTAGAATGATGGTATCCTGAGAGCAGAACCAGTGTTCATTTAAGGCTGCTGTTTGATAGTTTTGCCAAGTACACAAGCCCTGCTACCTAGCAAAAGAAGCCGATTTAAAACAAAAGAGATTTTGATGACCATCTGAGTTATTGGAAAGCAGTTCAGAAATATAGATTTGTTTTTAAAAGAAAGGATACTAGGAAGATGTAGAAGAGTGTGCTTTAAAAATATTGTGACTGACTGATGATCAAAGGAAAGCTTGGCAAATTCTCCTGGCAGTCAAACAAAAAGGCACACACACACAAACCACAGCAAATAAAAGATTTGTTAAAGAAAGTAAACTAGCTATTCACAGACACATATTCAAATGTCAAGCCAAAATTAAAATGGATATCAATATTTTTTCTCTTGAACACAGACTTGAGAGCCAATCGAATGTACGTCAATAGCATACAATATCAGGGTAATGAGAAATTCAGTGCATTACTCTGCCATCCCCAGCTTGGTCAAAACAAACTACCTTACTAATGGAGGAAACTAGATTCTTCCAAAATGATCATTCATTCTACAAACACTTGAGTACCTACAAATGCTAATGAACTATTCCAGAAACATTTTCAGTACTTTTTTAACATATGAAATCAATAAGTCTCAAATGCGATAACACTATAAAATTTAGTGTTCTAGACCTGGAAAGAATGATGGAGATAATTTAATCCATCCTTCTTGACCCATCACCCATTTGATAGCTAGAAATTAATGGAGGCGCATGGTAGTGAAGCAATTTGCTTGATGTCACATGGCTTGTTAGCTTTAATATTGGGATTGAAAAGCAGAGAACTCTTTCACTATGTCTTTATCTCATTCTAATAGAGCCACAGTCATTTTCAAAAATTAAATCGTAGTGACTTTTTTTTTAACACTAAACCAATGAATATGCATGTCTTTCACGTTTCAATTGACATTGGCATCTCTCCACAGTTATGCGAGGACAGGTATGAGAGTATCATTTCCCTCTTCTACTATGAAAATGGAAACGCAGAGCCAAACCATCCTTGCAGTGCAAGGGAGAAGTTCACAGAGCCACATACAGACAAGTTTGCTTCATTCACACCCACATCCCTGTGCCACACAGTGCCTGTTATATACAAGGCACTCAATACAGTTTTATTAAATGAATGAGCAGATTTATGCTCTCCTAATGTCAATTCAACCCAGAGACCCAGCAAAGGGTAAATCACAAGCATTAAAGTGAAACTGGAGCTTACAGTGCCTCCTGGGTACCATGTCTGTCTTTGCCAGGGTAGACATGGAGACTTTAAAAAATATTATATGTACATTTAATAATTTTTTAAAATCCCAGTGGAGGCTCTTAAAGACAGAATCGAATGAAAAGACAGACATTCCACCTTAGCCTAGGCCAAGGTGCAAGTAAAGGAAGAAATAAAGAATGTGTAGAAAATTCCCATCCAGATATAACAGGAGATGAAAGTGATGTCAGTGCTAATGGGACTAATAAGTAAAACCTTGTAAAAAATCAAGCATAAGTTGCTATTTCTTCTAGCACTGCCTACAATGTGCCTTTCTTCTATAGTAAGTAAGCTAAACATATCTTTTTAGGCCAGTGTCTTGTATTTTGAAATTCTGTTTCTGATGAAATTTTACCTACTCAATATACTCCTAGTCCTTAAGTTAATTATCAGACTCTGAACCATTGATTTCAAGGGGAAAACGATGTGTTATAAATGTGGCCCCCTAATGAAGTAGCAAAACATGGATAGACTGTTTATTTTCTATCATCAGTGCACAACAGCATTTTCATCTTTTACTAAAATTTTTGTTTTTCAAAATAAAATTTGGCCACTCATAGGTTGCGAATCTTTACAACCTGTCCACTATGCAAGAGCATTCACTTGAAGGTTTGATACAAAGGGACTTAATTAACCCCATAGCTGCTCAGCTATCTTTAAGTATGTTGCCAGAACGCAGCTGCCCAACCGAGTGGTTAGGAACATCTACTGCCTTCTTTCCAGTCATGGACAGGTAACAATTTACTGCCAAAAAAGTGACCATAATAGAGTCCTTTTTAAAGATGAAAATTTTAAAAGTCAAAGTTATATTTTATGAGCTGTACAACCTCAGCTCATCCTTAGAAGAAAAATGGCTGGAATCATGAAGAAAATGTTACTAACTTCTTGAGTCTCTTACTTGAACACACACAAAAATGCATGCACAAATATATGCACAAATGTGTACTCACAGAGCTCAACTGCCTACTCTTCATTTTCCTCTTTTTTTTTTTTTTTTTTTTTGCCTGGATTCATCACTATCATGAGGAGAGTGAGGCACTTGCTTTGGGTGTGATATGTAAGGGGAAACCAGAAACTCCTCAATCAAGATAAGGACCAATAATATTGAGGTAGTGGGCTACATGGGAGTATAAGATGAAAAGAAAAGCAGTAATACAGATCCTGTTTTTATTAAAAATTGTTCATTTTTTGGTCATAAATTTTTGGCATGATTTTTGATTTCTAAAATATTGTATTGTAGTATTACTTTGGTTACTAAGATTTTGTTTTTTTTTTTTTTTGAGACGGAGTCTCACTCTGTCGTCCAGGCTGGAGTGCAGTGGCATGACCTGGGCTCACTGCAAGCTCTGCCTCCCGGGTTCACGCCATTCTCCTGCCTCCGCCTCCCGAGTAGCTGGGACTACAGGCACCTGCCACCATGCCTGGCTAATTTTTTGTATTTTTAGTAGAGATGGGGTTTCACTGTGTTAGCCAGGATGGTCTCAATCTCCTGACCTTGTGATCAGCCCTTCTTGGCCGCCCAGAGTGCTGGGATTATAGATGTTGGTTACTGAGTTTTTGTTGTCCCACGTATTTTGCTACAAAGACAAATGTCCCACTACTCTCACCCACATCCTCATAGTGTTGGCCCAGCCTGGATGATTCTACTTCTATCAAAGGGGAATGCAAGACAGACTCAAGGCTTTAAGGGCTTCATTCTATGACTTCAGTTCCTAAATTACCATTAGGAATGTTCCATTTCAGTACAACTCCTCCAAAAATACAGCCCTATAGGATTTTGAAAGGGTAATGGATGTTATGAGCAAAATGAACAAGCTTTGAAATATATAACTGATATAGTTTGGATCTGTGTCCCCACCCAAATCTCATGTCAAATCGCAATCCCCAATGTTGGAGGTGGGGCCTAGTGGGAGTTGATTGGATTATCGGAGCAGTTTTCTCGTAAATGATTTAGCACCATTCTCTTGGTGCTGTTCTCACGAGAGTGAGTGAGTTCTCATGAGATCTGGTTGTTTAAAAGTGTGTAGTGGCCAGGTGCATTGGCTCACACCTGTAATCCCAACACTTTGGGAGGCCAAGGTGGGTGAATCATGAGGTCAGGAGTTGAAGACCATCCTGGTCAACATGGTCAAACTCCCTCTCTACTAAAAATACAAAAAATTAGCCGGCCGTGGTGTTGGGTGCCTGTAATCCCAGCTACTTGGGAGGCTGAGGCAGAGAATTGCTTGAATCTGGCAGGCAGAATTTGCAGTGAGCCCAGATCGCTCCATGGCACTCCAACCTGGGCAACAGAGCGAGACTCCATCTCAAAAAAAAAAAAAAAAAAGGGTGTAGTACCTTCCCCTTTGCTATTGCTGCCCTGGCCATGCGACTGTGCCTGCTCCCATTTTGTCTTCCGCCATGATTGTAAGTTTCTGGAGATCTCCCCAGAAGCTGAGCAGATGCCAGCATCATGAGTCCTGTACAGCCTGCAGAATGGTGAGCCAATTAATCCTCTTTTCTTTATAAATGATCCAGTCTCTGGTATTTCTTGATAGCAATGCGAGAACAGACTAATATAATCACTATGGAAATCTAAGTTTTAATAAAGACTCCGAGGATTAGAAAATACATCCATGTTCTAACCTTGAACCTTCTTGACAACATCCACCCATGAATACATCCAAACAATTGCAGTGATGGAGAACATGCTATTTCTCAATACAGTCAATTCTAACTGAGATCTCTAACAAATGTTCTTGCTTACAGGGAGTCAGATGTGACTCTTTCTTCTTCACATTTCACATACTGGCTCACTTTGAATCTCTTGAGCTATTACTTAATAAGACTAATCCTTTTCTCCCTCTTCTAGGATTGGTGTAAAAGAAATTGCAGTTTTTGCCACTAAAAGTAATTGCAAAAACAACAATTACTTTGCACCAACCTAATAAGATTTGAAGGCAGATAAAAACGTGCATTTTCTTGAAGCCAGTTATTTTCCTTTTGGACATTTATCCTAAAGAGATAATCATTAATTTACTATTAAATGTTGTGTTAGAATTTGAATTACATTGAAATAAGAATGAAGATTCTGGTAGCCATAACCATCATAATTCAGTGCTCAAGTTGTTTTCTGAGGGTTGAAACTGTGGTAATCTTAACCTGGCTGGTCATTAGAATCTTCTGACGGAGTGTATTTGTTTATTATTTATTTTTTGAGGCAGAGTCTTGCTCTGTGGCCCAGGTTGGAGTGCAGTAGCAGGATCTCAGCTCACTGCAACCTCCACCTCCCATCTCAAGCAATTCTCCTGCCTCAGACACCCGAGTAGCTGGGACTACAGGCATGCACCACCAAGCCTGGTTAATTTGTTGTTGTTGTTATTATATTTTTAGTAGAGATGGGGTTTCACCATATTGGCCAGGCTGGTCTCGAACTCCTGACCTCAAGTGATCCACCTGCCTTGGCCTCCCAAAGTGCTGGGATTACAGGTGTAAGCCACTGCATTTAGCTTGATAGAGTTTAAATTATATAAATGTTTGGAATCTATACTTAAGGTGTTCTTAGATCTGGGGTGGGGCCCAGCATTCTTGCTCTTTAAACCTCCTCAAGAGACTGGAAGATTCAGATGGATTGAAAACCGCTCCTTTCCTGCTAGTCAGCTGAACGGGAACATCCACTAGTCTCTCACTTCCTCCAGGTCAGTCAAAAAAACCCTACAAGTTAAAATACCTTATTTACTTTCATAAAGTAAGCTCCTGCTCTGTACTTAAGCTTATCCTGAAAGTACAATAATTATTTTATTGTGGAAAAGAGATTATGTGGGGATTGACTACTTTTCTTGGATTGCCCATGGGGTAGAAAAATTAGGGAAGTATGGTGGCACCCTGAAGCAATATGTGACAGGTGTTACAGAAATCAGAGAAATCTCTGTGAATTTTCTGGATTTTAACTCAAGGAAAATAGTTATTTGTCTTGTAAATCACTATAATTAAAGATAATGATAATAATACTTTATATCAAAAATGTTGTGCCTTTGTTGTTATCTCTTCGGGGCCTTCTGAAAACCACATGATGAAGGAGAGAAGCGTATCCATGTGCCTGCTTGAACTTCTGTGACTTGTTCATGCAAAAAACAGAAGACAGACATTCTAATGCTAACATTATTAATTTAGCTTAGTAAGAACTACCATAGTCATAACATCAGTCTTTATAAAATGTGCTGTAAAGTATTTATCATTAAAAAAAGTTAATTAAAAACGGGAGAATTTAAAAAACTATAGCTTAACCAATATTACATAATCTAATATGTTTATTGAGACTTCAGTTTGATTAAAGATAAGAAATCTTTATAACTATTATTTTAGGATGAACATTCATTGGCTTAATAAAATTTTACTGTACCCTATTAACAGTTGATTTTAGACACTAAAGCCAAGTTCTACAACAAGGGAGAAAAGCGTGTGTGGTCTTGCTGGCTGTTTATTTGGGCAGAATCAGAAGCACTTTTAAGTCTGGCTGGATTCCCTATTTCTAAACCATTTTCCACTTATAAGCACATAATAGCCACAAGGAAATACCTTCAGGTTTTCTATGATACTCAGATCTTTCAGGAGAGAGTAATTTGGATTTAAAATGCATGCCTTTAATTGAGAATAACTTTAATTCTAGGATCCATTATACTTTTAAGCAAGAATTGTGTGCCAACCATTGTGCTAGGAACTCTAGATTCAGAAATTAATAAGACATAGTACTTACTTGTGTGTGTCTTTTACTAAGTTGAAAAGAGCTGACAGTGCTAAAACAGGGCTAATCTATTGCAGATCCAGGGTGGATCCTGCCTATAGCTTGAATTCTTGCACCATAAATCACAGCTCCTCTTATCGTATGTGCTGAGATTGAATTGGTCCATGATGTCCAAAACAGAGAATCAGAATTCTTGAGCACTGATCACTTTAAAGAATTGGGAGCTATCTATATTAACCTATCTTGTGGTGATGGTTTTGTTTTGAGCTCATAAAAGTTAAAAACCATTAAAGAGAAATCTAGATTTTAGAACAAGGAGTATTACTGTCATGGTTTCTAAGTATGTTGATTTAATTAACCCCATTTGACACTTGCCAAATATCTTCAAGAGTTACATGCACAGAGATTATTTATATATTTGGAACTGATTTTTTGGAAACAAAAAACTTCTCTCTGAATTTGCTAGATTCTGTTAAGCAAATTCCTGCTAATTTGAGTCCTTTGAATTATAATCAAATTTCATTGTCAATGCAGGTTACCCTTGACCATTCCCCCTTGAGCTAGCAAAATATGCATTGTCTACTCAATCTACAAAATTATCAGTTAAGAGAGCAAAAAGGAGACATAAATGTGAGAAGTTTCACAGAAACTCTCCATGCTACAGTTGTCCTACACGTCATGTTGGAGTCATTTTGACAGAAACGACTTTCACAGAATGCCCATCAGACATGTTTCCACAGGCTGTTTTGCCATCTGTAGTATTAAAGAATATCACTATGGGTTCCTTGGGGCTAATCGTTTAGAATTGATTACAAAGTTTTCATGATGCACTGTCTAAAGTGGAATTATTGACTTTAATGCCAGCCCCCCCACCAAAAAATCCAACCAGTGGCCTTATTAAACCAGAAACAAAGAATAAACAATGTTTTAGACACTTTTTATCTGGAGTGAACACACACACACACACACACACACTTGCTTGTGAGATATCTCTGCTGAAATAATTGTTTTTGACCAAGTGATGGTCATAGAAAATTTATGCATAATGTATCCTACTCTAGATACCACTTTCTCCTTGATTTATTTATGCAAAATGCACATCTCAAAATCCAAAAGCACCCACCTAATAGAAAGAAATGATGAAGCTTTGCTTTCCTTAAGTATGGCATGCAGATGCAGTTGAAATTATATGGAAAGCAGTAAACATGTTCTGTAAACCTGTACTATGAGATACGTGGACTTCTCCCATTTTAGGAAACAGAAAGATCATATGCATATTTTAAGTCATTTCCTTAAAGTTGTAACACCTCTTCCTTAGATATTCTGATCAGGCTATTTAAGCAAGTTTTTATTTTTATAAATTAAGTTTTTCCTTTTTAAAAAATATCCTTTAAAAAGTTGGAATATCAATGTGATTTTATAGCTAGTGCTGGAAATCATAGGTTTAGATACTCACAAGCACAAAGAAATCTTTTAAGTCCGCTCTAAAGTGATTATTCTAGTTTTTTTTCTGTTTCATTATGCAGCATCTTTGGAGTCCTCATAAAGCACAATTGTGAAAACATCATCTCAGGCTCAAAGGAGAAATTATTTTCCAATATGTTATCAAGAAAAAATAGTATAACTATTATGCCAGTTAGATGTTTCATTGCTGTCCTCTATTAATCATGAAAGCTTGATTTGGTACTAATTCCAGAGGTCATTCAGTCATAGAGTCCCCCTCTCACTCCAGGAAGCCTTGACATATACCATGTAAGTGTGATCACAGTATATACATGCAACCTACTCTGTGCTCAGTTGAACTAAATGCCTTTGACAGAAGATTGATGACTCGTTTGAGTAAAATTTTGGCAAGTTCATCTACATGTTGGAAATGTCTTCTTTTTTAGGTGGACATTTGCTGTTTCTCTGACCTTCTGATGTCCATTATCCTTTTCTAATACAGAATGATTTTTCTCTTCAGTTGTTGTCTGCAGTCTTGGTGCAATGGTGTGCCAAGGCTCTTCACTCCCACGTCAGAGGTTACAGTAGGTCTTGTTTACCAGGTGCTTCCTTTCCCTGCTCAAGAGACAGGCATGTGCCATGACCATAGGACTCTCTCTCCCAGGACATTGAACCTTGTGAGGAGTAAAACAAAAATAAAATAATAAAATATACCATTTTGGAGGGGTTTAGAGTCACATTAGTGCTGGTGTGCTAATCAGATTGGTGTGTGCTCACCAGATTTTTTCTGCAGTCTCTACTGCTGGACCTCAGGTTCCCTAGAATCCAGCCCTTTGCTAAATCAAAGTCATCAGCCTTCACTTCAAATTTTGTGGCTCTTGATACCTTTCCAATCTATGCTGTTTTCTTAAGTCAACCAGCGTCTGTCTGTACTGCCTGCAAGCAAATAACTCTTTCATTAAAGTTCCCAGTAGTTTCCTCCTTTGTTCCTAAGTTCCCTTTCCAGAATTTCTTCATATTCACAGACCCAGCTTTGCAATATAAAATCCTACCACAGTTTAACTCTCTTCTTTAGGCCAAATAAACTTCCTACAACGTTACTTAAATTATTTGAATTCTAGATCTTAGACAATTCTGATCACGTTTTTTTCTTTGTGGAGAAGACTCATATGGAACTGGTACTTAAAGAAAACACCGAAGTCCCCAAGTCCCCAATCCTCCCTTTTTTTTTTTCAGAGGAGGACGATCTGATTTCAGTTCCATTACTTTCATTACCATGTGACAATGTTTAGTTAATTTTGAAACTGGGTTCCAGACTAAATTTTACTGTTACATTTTGTCTAATGAATTATAGCACAGCCATTATTGGTGCCTGCCTGTTATAATTTAAATAAAATATGTTACCGGCCGGGCGCGGTGGCTCACGCCTGTAATCCCAGCACTTTGGGAGGCCAAGGCGAGCAGATCACGAGGTCAGGAGATCGAGACCACGGTGAAACACCGTCTCTACTAAAAATACAAAAAAATTAGCCGGGCGTGGTGGCAGGCGCCTGTAGTCCCAGCTACTCAGAGAGGCTGAGGCAGGAGAATGGCGTGAACCCGGGAGGCGGAGCTTGCAGTGAGCCGAGATCGCGCCACTGCACTCCAGCCTGGGTGACAGAGCGAGACTCCGTCTCAAAAAAATAATAAATAAATAAATAAATAAATAAATAAATAAATAAATAAAATATGATATTGTTCCTTCTGAATTTTCATTAAATTCACTGGTAAAAATGGTGAGTAGACCAGATCCCTGTACCAGACTATAAACAACCTGCTTGTGGTTGACAGTGATTTAATAATCAACAGCTTTTGATGAGACTTTTTTTAAAATTCCAAATTGCTTAACATGTTTAATCATTTAGACATATTTAAGTATCTATATATAAATCTGCTACATTTTAGTTCAGCCCTTATTTTTCTGTAATCTCTCAATATGATACAAAATGTCTCTATTAAACTGATAAGTAGGTAACATCATACTTAATGATGGGAGTGTGGCATAGTATCTTAATTGCAGATACAACACACACATATAACTGAATCAAATTTCAGAAGGAAGTTTTTTTTGAGACAGGATCTCACTGTCTCATCCAGGTTGCAGTGCAGTGGGAATCTTGGCCCAGCTGGGCCACCATGCCCAGCTAATTTTTGTATTTTTTTGTGGAGACAGGTTTTTGCAATGTTGCCCAGGCAGGTCTCGAACTCCTAGACTCAAGCGATCCACCCACATCAGCCTCCCAAAGTGCTGAGATGGCACGCATGAGCCACCGTGCCTTGTGCAGAAATATTTATTCTGGTTATATGCAATGCATCTTTATTAGTTTCTATTCTGTTACATTCTATAGCGTTCCCTTTTATTAACTGATTATATAAAGTTGGTGGATGGTATCAATGTATTAGTTGTGATATTGTGCTGTAGTTATGCAACATGTTATCCCTGGGAAACTTGGTGAAGGGTATGAGAAATCTCTGTATTATTTTTAACAACTGCATTTGAATCTACAATTATCTACAAATTTAAAAAAATCATAAACTACAAATTTGTGATTCACTAATGCTTCATCAACAGAAATTTATAAGTGCTGTGACTGAGATATTAATAAAATTGTAATGAGTAAAACAAGGGTGACTGGTATCATTATCATTTTTCTATATTATTGTAAAAGTTCTAGCCACTACAATATGATAATAAAAAGGAAATAATATTGGAAAAAAATAAAACTGGAATAATTTTCAGGTTATAGCATGACTTACGTGAAAAACTGCAAAAAGTATAATTGGAAAATTGACAAAAGACAAGGCAAGATGATTCGCAAAAGAAAATATTTGAATAATTTTAAAAAGTAAAACTGTTTGCTCTTACTATTAAAAAATAAAATGCTGTTTTTCAGCCCGGCACGGTGACTCAAGCCTGTAATCCCAGCACTTTGGGAGGCCGAGGTGGGCAGATCATGAGGTCAAGAGTTCGAGACTAGCTTGACCAACATGGTGAAAACCAGTCTCTACTAAAAATGCAAAAATTAGCCAGACGTGGTGGTGCGCGCCTGTAATTGCAGCTACTCAGGCGGCTGAGGCAGGAGAATCACGTGAACCTGGGAGGTGGAGGTGAGATTGCACCACGGTACTCCAGCCTGGGCGAAAGTGAGACTCCATAAAAAAAAAAAAAAAAATGCTGTTTTTTTACTCATAAATAGATATATTTTAAGAAAATGTACAAAATTTTATTTTTTTATGATTGTGGCAAGTATCATCTTCAACCGCCTATGTAAGCAGAAATTGCTACAAATCTTTTGGAAAACAATCATAAAACTGTTAACTTATATAACCTTAGTTCATATTGCTTGTCCCAGTAAATATTTGCTTTGGAATCCATTCTAAATACATAAAAAAAAAAAACTTGGGTAAGAATTTATATGACAAATTGTTCGTTACAGCTAAAGTTATACTAGTAACATAATAAATAAATAAAGGTTTAGTCAGAATGTTTAATATTAGGTACCTACTTGAAAACCCATGAAGGGATTATTTACAGCTTTAGCAATACTTTTTACGAAGAGTATTTAATAACAGGAAAGATACTAAAATATAATATTAAAGTATTAATAGTTATTTCTGAGCAAAGGCATATAGCTGATTTTCCTGCTATTTTTTGCACAGAAACAATTTACATGATCTGAAGTGGCTGGCTCAAACTCTGTTCAATACAAGTGCTTAAATTAGCCAGTAAAGGCTGCCATAACAAAGTATCACAGATTGGGTGTTTTAAACAACAGAAATTTATTTTCTCACAATTCAAGAGGCTGGAAGTGATCAAGGTGTCAGCAGGGTTGACGTCATTTTGAGGCCCCGTCCTTGGCTTATACATGACTGCCTTCTGTCTGTGTCTTCGCATGGTCTTCCCTCCATGCCTGTCTGTGTCCTCTTCTTACAAGGATGCCAGTCACATTGGATTAGGGCCCACTCTAACAACCTCATTTAACATTTGCTACCTCTTGAAACACCCTATGTCTAAGTACATTTACATTTTGCGGTACTGGGAGTTAGGGATTCAATATATAAATTTTAGGAGACGTCATTCAGTTCATAATAGTGCTCTAGACAGATCAAATGCTGCTACATACACCCAAGCCATTCTGCTCTGGCGGAAATAGATTGTCATGGTCAATAATGATAGAAGGTAGATTATTAGACACTGCTTAGTGTAAAAGCACCAAAACTCCTGTGGCCTATCAAGGTGGAAGATACGCTGTCTAGGGTCATTGTACAGATGCTGGACTGGCCTATCCATCAGAGTACAAGAATCTCATGGGATGAACTGGCAGGATGGAAGATTGATACACAGAGTTCTATGTGTCCTCCAGGAAAAGATCTGACAGTGTGTATCATCTGTGTACATATCTCTTTGTGGTCTTGAGAAACCTCTTAGCTGGACAAGTTCAGTACATTCTCCTTGCATAACAAGAAAAACAATGACCACAACAAATAGTTGTGGCTGTTAAGGGAAAGTCACTGTCACACAAAAACTATTGTGTTGTATTGTGTTTGCCATTAAAAGTAATGGCAAAAACCGCAATTTTCTTTGCACCAACCTAATATTACTGTGTTTATAAGATAAAGACATATATTTAGATGACAGAGAGTTCCACTAACAAATTACGTTTCTATATACAAATGGTTAGCCTGACTATAAAGCTTTTCTGTCCACAAGGACTCCTTCCCGAGGGTTCTGGAAAGCAGCTGTTGTATAGACCACTTGAGTATTTTGACTTAAGACAACAGAGGGAATTTATATAAAGATTTGTCAAAAGGAGATAAGAGCTTTCTTCTAAAACTATGTTAAGTGGAGAAGAAGATGAAATGCTTTTGTTAGTTTGTAGCATGTGAATACTAGCCAAAATATAAAATAAATATCTTGTTTTCTGCAGTAGAAAACTGAGGAGTCTAAAGAAATCTCATTTGGAGGATGGTACAACATTGTCTACATAAAATATCTGCTTTTATCTGAAGCCATGGGCAGAAATGAAAAGACTTCCAGGCTCTCAATAGGCCTGGAGTCGAGGAGAAGGTCGGTTCACACATGTGAATGTTTGAAAATAAACAAAACACCCACCCCACTCTGCAAAGACACAATTCTCCTTAAGTGTTGTCAAATTTCTTCTAAATTAAATGGCTAGGCAGTTACATAGAAATAAAGGCTATTGAGCCTCAAAAAACAAAGGAAAAATATTTCAGTGTTTCCCAATATTATTTTTATCACTTCGTTTTCAGTAAAACTCTGCTAATGTATATTTCATACACACACAGTCATGTGGAAATACATCCTGAGAATCATATCATGATGCTATTTTATCATTGTGTGAACATCAGAGTGTACTTACACAAATGCAGATGGTGTCACCTACTACATACCTGGGCGATATTGTATAGCCTATTGCTTCTAGGCTACAAACCTCTACAGCATGTTACTGTACTGGATGCTATAGGCAATGGTAACACAATGGTGAGTATCTGTGTATGTAAACATAGAAAATGTACAGTAAAAATACGGTATTATATGCATCATGAGGTGCATGACCACATAGTCAAATCATATACAAATATTAGTGTCAATATATTGTACACATTACAATGTATTATAAGGTATACAAAAACAAAACTTAAAAACGTTAAAAGAATATGATCAGGTAAATACAAGTAGAAATCTTAATACTGAATTCCTCGATCTCTGTGATCAGCTAGGAAGTTCCCTGGGATGTGTATAATCCACTTTAGGGAACTCTGATCCATATTGGTATTGTAGGTTTAATGCTTAAGGATATTTTCTTTATTTTTTTTCTTTGAGACAGAGTCTCACTCTGTCACCCAGGCTGGAGTGCAGTGGCTCGATCTCGGCTCGCTGCAGCCTCTGCCTCCTGGGTTCAAGTGATTCTCCTGCCTCAGCCTCCCGAGTAGCTGGGATTACAGGCGAGTGCCACCACGCCCAGCTAATTTTTGTATTTTTAGTAGAGATGGGTTTCACTATTTTGGCCAGACGGGTCTCGAACTCCTGACCTAGTGATCTACCTCCCTCGGCCTCCCAAAGATTATAGGCGTGAGCCACCATGCCCAGCCTTAAGGACACTTTCTTCCCTCCTATGGCAGTCTACATAGAAGTACCAAGAAAGGACTTATAATAGCTGTGGTTCCTTTTATCTCAGTTTGTTTTTTCATCAATCAAAGCAGTATTCCCCAGTATCATTAAAAAATAACATAGTATATGACCTTATTGTCATATTAGGCCTCTCTCTTAATAACATTTATTGTCAGCTTAAATGGGCAGACAAATTTTAAGGGAAGTATCATCAGAGGATATTTTCTCAACTCTCTCCTAACAATTCTTAATAGGGGAGTGATTGATTTACACAGTTCTCATTATAAAAGGCATTGATTATTCCTATATCAAGGTACATGCCACGAAAGAAATTCCAAATCATATAAATATACCTATTGGTCCTGATTAATTAATATCTTTAAATTAAGGAAAATAGACTGATAGTCACCTTTAAGCCTGTGAATACACTGGGTTCCTCTTTTGATTATTTTATTTTATTTCTGGCATGCACGGCTTTAGATTTTTTTCCCATTGTCGTTTTTTTTGGTTGTTTTTCAAATACTCAACACTGGCAATAATATGACCACATTTATTTTTTAGAAGGACTATCTGTATTGTCCCAGCCGGTGAGTCACCTCTGGATGCGGCACTGCAATCCTGATAAATCAATCTGCAATAGCAGCATGTTTTCCCTTCAAAGAGGAAAGAGAACCCATTGGCATTTGCAAAGACCTTCCTTAAACGCAGCCTTTCCCAGGACTAGAAAACATTTTCAATCCGAGCCCCCACCCGAGGAATACATCACCATTCACACACTCATGTAAAAGGATATTTTTAAATTCCAGCTCATTAAACAGTTCAGGGAAACCAGTACGGAAAAGACAGTGACGTATTTGGCATAACAAACAAGGTGGCCACCAGTGTATCACTTAGGCACCGGCTTTTGGTATTGGCAATCCTGTAAAATGCAGTTTCTACCTCACATTGCTATGCCTAATTTAATTTGTTAAGTCATGGTGGAAGACTATTTCAAGTGAAATAAAAGCAATACTTGGCAATAACTTTTCACTGCAGTGTACTTACATAATCTAGCATTTATTTCAAACTCAATTTACTAAGGCAACACAAATACAAAAATTAATGCTATACTTATACTTTACAGTCACCACTAAATAAGTGCCTTTGACAAATATATGTCGTACTTGTCTTTTTGCCATCAACACTGACAGTTTGTAAAGTAATGGAGGTAATATAACAGTGAGTAACACCTTTACACTCATACTGACATCAGTGACAATATAAAAGAAACAAGTTTTGTTTGTGAGCTTTCTTTCCCAATATCTTACTCATATTTTCCATGAAGTTGATAAAACTCTAGTGTTTCAAATAGGCACATTTGTCTACAAAGAAAAGACACACTCAATTTAATGCAAGTAACAGAGATTATTGTAAGGCTACCAGCACATATAACAGGAGAGGCCAGACAACTTGGCTTTGGAAAGTCAGAAAGGACAGGACATTTACTTGATCAGTCCATAGAATTTTTCATTTTGGGAATTTACCATTAGGTTGACTCAACTGTTATACTTGTCTGTTCCACACTGTCAATTTCTAGCTACCAAATTCAGTTTATCCTTATAATTTATACTCAACACAGAGGAAATCTGATAGACTCAACTCCTATTTTACAGTCTGCTGGCAACTACCCACTGCCCAACGGGCCATTAAGCAAACGGACCTGCACAAAGCAGAGACCTTCAGGTAAAGTGTTAGATGGAAGGCAAAGTTGGGATTCACTGGAGCAGGGATTGTGCATCTATTACACCTAATTTTCTGAATCAACCATCTAGTTGGTTGGATCCAACCAAGGATTCAGTTTCACTTGTATCCAAAACGCTCGGGTTCTAACTTCATTGGGAAAGAACATGCTAATATGGCCCACTCTCACCCTTTTGCTAGTGACCCAATTAATCCATTTCCAATACTAAACTGTATCTAGGCACGTATCCTTCTTGTCACCATCTTGAACATACCTGATGCGTATCATTAATGACACATGCTGTAATTGTCATCTTCTCCCCTAAACACCCTCCTGAAGAAATTGCTTTTGGCTTAACCACTTTCACTTGGTCACTGAAATGTAAATGCGCAAAGCTCATCAACCCAGAGAAGGGGGTCGGGAGCATTGAGGATGCGGAGGCTGTATTGTGTCCTAGAGAACATTTGGCAACGTCGAAAGACATTTTTGGCTGTCACAACTAAGTGAGTTTTACTGGTATCTAGTGAGTAGAGACCAGGATGCTGCCAAACATCCTGCAGTGCACAGGACAGCTTCCACAACAAAGAATTATCTGGCCCAAAATGTCAATAGCATCAAAGTTAAAAAAAAAAAAAAAAAAATTGCTTAGAGGCATTCTGAAACTCACATCCCAGAAGAACACAGATGCAGGCTAATTTTGAACAGACCAGTCTTCGAGTTAGAGCAAATCTTAGTAACTGAAAGAGACCCCTTTTGTAAACATCCAATCTGGAAGAACTGGCCATCCAAGCAACTGTCACCCTGCATTGCGTTCCTTGCCAGTATGTGCATGTTCTGACCTATATACATGCACAGATTCTGGTGGGGAAGTATGTCTCTTGCCCTTTCTTCTTGCAAAAGTCAGTGTGAAAAGTAGAATATCCAGTTATACATTTCCCCAAATATCCTTCCTGTTGCACTCATAGAAACTTAGAAGCCTGATTGCAAATAGGACTCCTCATGCTCAGTTAGGAGCTTACAGATCTAGCCCACCATATCCTCCACTACTTTAGTGAATTTAGGGAAGCCTACTCAACTTGATCATCATGAATGCTTGGAATTCAAATGAAGGGGTTGAATCCAGGGAAGGAGCTAATAAATTTTTGTCTGGATGATTGCTATATGGCAGACGCAGAGCTGGCTTGAAGGGAATTATAAAATTGGAATACAACCTTTCACTGATTAGATAATTATGTCTCTCAAATAAAATTGTGTTTTCCTATGAATGTATTTTTCCTTTATGCCAACGATAGCACACAGTACCAGAACTATCCTTTGTGCTTACTGAGTATTTTCCGAACATGGGATTTTTTTCTCAACTCTTTATTCTTCCCCAGTGCATATGAGAAATACATTAACAGTCCCACACATCCATCAATTACAACAAAGTGGCTATTTTTAAGTAAATGTGTGTTTCAAATGTGTGTTGAGTTTGGAGGAGAAATAAGAGAGGAATATAGGAATTTGACAAGCTTTTCCAAGTATATCTGACTCTCTCAATCTCAGGAAAAGTGATTGTTTTATACTTTTTTTTATCAACATCTCAATTCCAATGAAACTATTCTTGGTTTCCAAAATATTTTGAATCTTGTTTCTGCCTCAGTACCTAGTATATCCTTCACTCATAAGTTTTCCTAACCTGAATTACAATAACAAAATGTATTTATTTGTATCAAGCACCATTGGCATTTCTGTGTGTCTACTGACTCCTTAAATCCTTTGAGGTAGCCACTATTACATTCCCCAAAATTCAGATGAAACAACTGAGGCACAGTAAGGTCATGGAAGGTTGGATCCTGGCCTACTCTCTGCAGTGCCTAAGCTACTCCAACATCTGTACTTATCCAAAGCTTTTAAGTTCTATTTTGATCCTCTTGTAAGAATCCCACAAGCTTTAAGACTCAGGCCTCTGCTCCTCAACTCACAGCATTATTTCAGACACTTCCTGGAAATTCATTGTGCACTTCCTTGCGACTTCTCTGCTATGGTTATACTGCATATTCAAATACGTGCGTGGCTATTGGATAGTGCAATTGTTGAGGTGCAATTGATAGTGCAATTGAAGGTCTTCTTATGCTCGTTTTATCTTTTTTATCTTTCTAGTCTGTCTGCCATTATCATGACTACCAGCAGAAAGTCAAAATCTATTTGCTTCTAATTGTGATTTCTATATAACCAAATGAAATCCAGAAAGACTTAAAACTTCAACCTTATTCCAGATGATATTGAAAAAAAAAGCTCTATTTTTCTAACATTAAAGACTTGAAGATAGACCAATGTCGTTACCCAGATTCTACCCTCAAGAACAGTGGACCCAGCCAGCCCAGGTGACATGGGGAGGGAGAGAGATAGACTCATTGGTTGGTGGCCAGGCATGTATACAAGAAACCACTCCTCCAGCTGGCTCCAATTTGGGTGGCTCATTCTTCCCTTTCACTCTGCTTCCCCTGATTTTTTCTTCTCTATCATAGTCATAACCACATTGATAGGGGACAATTTTTTTCTCAAAAAATTCAGCAGAGCCAATTTCCTTGTCACCTCATTTACCCTACATCTGAGCTCCTATAACATTTGTGTTATATTTTTATTATCACATTTTTTGATTCCAAATGAATTATTGATATTCCTTCCTGGGTCCCATTTCTGAAGGTTGTGTGTGTGTTTCACTGACTTTTGCAAAACATCTAATATGCCTGTTCAAATCTGGAAGGGTTCAAAAATTACCCTTCAGACGAATATGTTTGTTAGGTGCATGTTCGTGTGTTTGTTGATATAGTAAATAGATATTTGGTTATAAATAATATAAACATGATTCACAAATACCAGTGATAACAAGGAACCAACCTTTGCATCTTTGTGAATTACATGTGTGATGTCTTTCTGCACAAACCCTATATGGTCTTGTCCCCTTAATATTTGTGTATAGTTTCTTCTGGAAGCTAAGTTTGCAGTGTTAAGCAATACAAGTTCAGACTTTTCATGTTGCACAGTAAGAAGTCCTCTGTACAACTTAATGACAAGGTCGACTTGAACAATATGGGATGTTGATATAATCTATAATTTACTTATTCAATAACAGAGAAGAACGATCATCTAACTAATGTGTTATTTGGTAACAAGATATAATCAAATGGCTAGGGGATGAAACAACTGTATAAGCAAGATTTTAGAAGGCCAAATATGGGACTCTGGGTCTAAACGTTAGACACCATATGCAAATTTTATAGCTCACTCTTCCTGAATAAGAAATCTTGTGCATGACTTAAATGTCATAAACATTTTACAAGTCTTTGCTAGCAGCAGATTTCCTGTACTGGGAGTTAAAGGGCAAGTGTAAACTTGAGAACATGCTCTACATATGTATGACAGATATTAAAACACACCACATGACCTTTACAAACATATCAGGCTGGCCACTTTTATCCTGAAGATAAACTGCCAGACTGAATCCGTATTTTGATCAAGTCACTGATGTTTAAAATCTGTAGCTTTAAAAATATAAGGGTCTCCGTCTATATAATAATATTGACAAGTGCCACATATTCTGTGAGGTTTTGTATCCTTCAGAAATTTTTATCTTTCTAAAATTCCTAATCCAGAAATACAATCTGAAATGCAATTTATCCAGATAAATTAAATTATTCTTTAATTGGTTTCTAATGAATTACATTAATGTAATTAATTTTACAACTTGATTATGGCCTACACGGCATAATTGCAGAAGCCAAGAGCTTAAAATTTCTCTGTCTTCAAAATATATCTTGAATGACTAAGTCAAGTTTATATTACTTGACTCTAGGTTTAAAGAGGAAAGAGGGAGGAGACAGGTGAGAAGGGCTATTTCACCTTGGGAGACATGGTACGAAAAAGAGACTGAGTGATGTCTGGTGGATGAGTGATAGATGGAGACCAGATTGTGTTTGCCTCTTGGTTTTGTGCAGGGCCAGACCAAAGTATAAATATCAAATAATGCGTTCTCCTTTTCACCTGCACTTTTGTCTGCCTCCCTAACAGAAACTTCCCAAGTGGTTTATTTATCAGCAAATTAAAAGAGAGACTCTATAAGCCATAAACATAGAAACCAAAGTTTAAGCCCTGAGAAAGAAATCTGAATCTATTTTCTTTACAATTCAGATTACAGTCTAGACCAGCTTAATAACAGCATTAGTTTTATCCACTCAGGAAAATTAAGAGTTGGAGTGAACAAATCTTGATATGCCAGAACAAACTTCAATCCACCTGAAATGGCATTTTTGTGTTTTTGTGCTTTTTCTGATGCCATGGAAACACTACTCTCAAGTTAGAATGGAGAAAGTAGCAGAAAACACATAACCTGAAAATATGAACTGTGGTTTCATCGATGTGCCATTTTAAATACCTGGAAATTATGTTCAGTTTGAATGGCTGATATTTCAAGTGGTCTTGAGGCCTTACACTAATTCTAAAGCAAGTGCTTACCAGGCAAAGAGATGTCTTAAGGCACTGCTCATTGGTTATGTATCCAGAAATCTCAACCATAAAGAGTGTTTTCTTCTCTATTTCAAACTGAAAGCCCAAAGAATGTGAATCTTAAACATGCCATATCTTGAGAATTAAGCTCTTACATATCTGGATACTCAACTTATTTGTTTTTGTAAGAAACATTTTACAAGGCTCCTTTTTAACGTGAGCCAGTAGTGCAGTCTTTTGTACATTGAGAAGATATAAGCCTGAGAGAAAGATTGCTCCTGCACACTAAATGAATTAAGATCTCCAGACATGCCCTGAGACCACTGTGGAATCTAATATATAACATCAGGAGAGTTTATTTTTCCATGTACCCTTCTTCCAATTACTGTATATCCTAGCACTGCCACTTCATGTAACATTATGTAAAGAATTCTCTATTAAAGTCATAGCAATAAACTCCAGTGCTTCTGGTCCACTTTGCATGAGATAAACATCCCACACGTGTTACTCATTTTAAGTGTATTTCATCTGTGCTTGCTGTCATTCAGGCTAGATAACCAATATAACATCATGGAAAGTAATGTGATGCAGAAGATATTATTAGTGTTATTATTTTATCTGGATTTTTAATCCAGCTTGCAAGAATGTTTTTCATGTCTGGGAAATAAGGAGACTGTGATCCTATCACTGCACAATCTGTTAATAGCAAACATCGAGGAAACGTAATTTGTCTGGTTTGATAACTTCATCAAGGGAGTTTTAGAAACTACTCTGAAAATTACCTGTAATCCATTTGGGAGAAAAAAAACAAAGATGTGATTTTACAAGAGAAAGGAATTTTCCCACTGGATATGGCAATTTGTATAAAGGCAATCGTATAACTTTTTGAAATTATATTCCCCTAAATGTTTAAGTGAAATATTAAGTATGTGGCTTTATTAAAAATCTTGGAGTTTATTATTTCTATGCTGGGCCAAAGTTTTATTTCATTTTCTGCATTTAACCATGAACTTATCTTATTAGTATGACATTCATCTTGCATATACCGTCTTGCCCTGTTGGCTTATTTTTTTTAACAATATGTCTTATTTTATCCACTAGATTAGAAAACTGCAATAAATCTATTATCTTATCACATGTTTCTATAAGATTTAAAATATTTCTGGGAACCCAGAATTTTGAAACTAAGTATATTTTCCCATGCTAATTTTCACCTTGGGCTATATAGCTCTCTTTCTGTTTCCTTCTTGGATGTGCAGAATCTACTGATTCATTAGTGTATTCCTTGGGACTGGTACACAGTGCATCATCGATTAATGTTTACTGAATTAAATTAGTGCTCAACATGTACTCATCTTGCAGAATACCCAACAGTATAAAAAGAATTACAGTACTCCCATGCATTTTAAATGTATGTTTTGGTAGTAAAATATTTAACTGGTTGATATAATTTGGATGCGTGTCCCCAAGCAAATATCATATTGAATGTAATCTCCAATGTTGGAGGTGGGGATTGGTGAGAGGTCATGTTATTGGATCATAAGGGAAGATTTATCATAAATAGTTTAGCACCATCACACTTGGTACTGTCCTCACAATAATGAGTGAGTTTTCATGAGAACTGGTCATTTAAAAGTGTGTAGCACTTCCCTCCTCACACTCTTGTTCCTGCTTTCCCCGTGTGATATGCCTGCTCCCCCTTCACCTTCCACTATAATTGGAAGCTTCCTGAGGCCTTCCCAGAAGCAGATGCCATTACACTTCCCATACAGCCTACAGGACTGTGAGCCAATGAAACCTCTTTTCTTATAAATTACCCAGTTGTAGGTATTTCTTTATAACAATGTGAGAAATGGACTAATATATTGGTCAAAGATGTTATATACAATTTCTGAGTTACTAGGGCATTTATTTCAAAATACAGCTGAGGATTCATAACTTTATTTAAATGTTAGTTTTCACCAACTTTCACATAATTATTATTTAACATATGTGTTACTTATGAAAAGAGAGATTGACATAGTATTAATGTTGAGATATTGGAATACAAATCTTGGACAGAGTAGGACTTTTTTCTACATCATATAAGGCCTCTACTGAGGACATTTTAGTCTGAATTAAATGACTATATGAAGAAAAGTATGTATATACTAAGTTTCTTGTTATTTGCATGATTGACTATTCCTCATTTCTGCTTGATTGTGTTTATATTTCTTTCTTTAGCTCCTGGAAATGACATATATGTGTGCTGACACAGCAAGCGATAAAACAGAAAATATTGGCATACTATGCCTGAGTTTATAATGTGAAAAAAAAGTAGTCTATTTTTAAGATAATTTTTTATTTTATTGTTACTATTTTTCATTTTTGTGGAGACAGAATGTCACCATAGTGCCCAGGTTGGTCTTGAACTCCTGGCCTTAAGTGATTCTCCTGCTTCAGCCTCCCACAGTGCTGGGATTATAGGCATGAGCCAACATGTCTGGAAAATATAGTCTATTGAGAGCCTTAATTCAATTTGATATTATACATTATTATTTGATGAGACCTTAGGCTTCTATATCAGAAAGAAGAGAACACCTTTCTCTGGACTTATAAATAGGGAATCAATAACAAGTTATGATTTGTGATAATATTAATAGAAGTAATTGTTTATTAAGAAGGTAAAACTCCCAGTTTTAAATATACATATCAAAAATGTGATTTACAAAGCAAATGCCATTGAATTTTTATGTCTTCACCTTCATATTGAATTGAGTTCCTCTTAAGTACTCATACCCCTCACCCAGATTCTAGGAGCTGTTATAGTTATGCCATAAATGTGATACTTTATGAGTTAACATAATGCATGCAGTAAGCCTTAGGTGAACTGGGGCCGAACTAAGTTCATTATTTTTTCACTACTGTACTATAAAATGCATTTTAGGTCCTGTCCAGGTTATTTATGTCTCAAAATTAGATGTAATCTTTTCAAAGAAGTAAGGTGAGATATTGGGGGAAAAGGAGCAGAGGTAACATTTCCAGCTTTCCATTTGTGAACTGTGTTCTTGGAGCCTGGGGAACACGGCAACACAATTAAGATTTATCGATCTGTTCCCATCGTTACACTGTAGACAGACAGACTGGGGGTTTGTAGTTTACATATTTATGTGAATTCTCTTGGTTTTTGATTGTTTTTAAATGAAGCTAGAGTTTCAAAAAGATGTAAAACTGATACTCTCTGAGGTCCTTCAGGGTTTTGTGATACTAGCAGAAAAGAGTGGTGATTGAAGCTCCCACATGCAATTCTAAGCACCAAAGTAAAATCAAAGCAGGACAGTGGGGAGGCAAGAATCAGTGCTGAAGGGCAGATCATGGCTGCAGCCCCTTCCAGAACGCTGCATGCATGTTTGTTCATGTTATGCTAGCTAGAGCTTCCTTAGATTTTGTGCTAAAGTGACTTATATCCACTCTTCCTTTTATTCTCCTTCCAGTAAACACAAAGGATGTGCCCTACAATTCCGAAATCTTGCAGATGAAGAAATGGAGACCCAAATAAGTTAAATAACTTGCTTCATGCCACAAAGCTCTCATGGAGCAAAGATGACATTCAAACCTAGCTATGACCCTGAAACTAGTATTTTCATTGATTAGAGGTCAAGGTCACTGTTCCCCAAATACAGTGTTTGATTCAACCTGTACGTCTGGGATCTTTAGCTGTTGTATTCTTTTATAAAATAAAGCAACATAGGGAGAACCCACCTCTACAAAAAATAATGAAAAATAATTAACCAGGTGTGGTGGAACATACCTGTAGTCTTAGCTATTCAGGAAGCTGAGGGGGGATTGCTTGAGCCTAGGAGTCTAAGGTTACAGTGAGCTATGATCATGCCACTGCACTCCAGCCTGAGTGATAGGGAAAGTCCCCCTCTCTAAAAACAAAATTAAACTAAAGGCACATCTAAGGACAAGATTGGTCCTTACAGTGAAATAACCTTCTTAGGGGATGCTTTTGGGGTACTGCTTTCAATTTAGTTAAGCACTCTGGCAACCAGGCACATGCCAGATGCCTTGGTAGAGGGGTGGATGGAACCCAGCTATCAAATACTTGCAAATTACAATTTGCTTGTAAACAGATTCTGTGACATGCTGAATGAAGTTTTCTCTTAAAATTGCCTTTATCATTCACAGCAAATCTTCTTCCCAGAGGCTTCTCCTGTCAACCCAACCTCTGGAGAACTGCCCAACAATCAACACCCACCCTTACCCTAAAACCTTTGTTCTAAAGCTGAACACTACCTTTGAAGACTATAAAGACTTAAATCCAGATATCATCATAAGTTGTTAAAGAAGTAAATCCATGTGAATATAAATAGCTATCTAAGAGGCAAGATGCAACAATACGTACTACTCTCCAGGCCAAAAACAGTGATTAAAATCCAAAGATTTTCCTAAGAAGCTCTAATTTTAGTGAGCAGGGCCAGAAGATGCATGAGAGGACTAACATTACCCAGAGATAGTTGAGTTAAATGGTCTTAACTCCTTTTTATCTCTACATGATGTCTAAAATCTAATTGTATTCAATTCCTATTGCTGCTGTAACAAATTACCACAAACTTCATGGCTTAAAAACCACATAGATTAATTATCTCACAATTCTGGAAGTCAGAAATTAAAATATCAAGATGTGGGCAAGACTGCATTCCTTCTAAAGGCTCTAGGGGAAAATTTGTTTCCTGGCCTTTTCCAGCTTCCAGAGGTTGCCATATTTTTTGGTTCCTGGACCCTTCTTCCATCCCCAAAGCTCATCAATCCAACCTCTGCTTCTGTTACCACATCTCTCTGTGACTACAATCCTCTTGCCTCCCTCTTAAAGGACTCTTGTGAACATTGGATCCACCCAGATAATCTAATACAAGCTTGTCCATCCTGCAGCCCATGGGCAGCATGTGGCTTAGGGTGGCTTTCAATGTGGCCCAACATAAATCTGTAAACTTTCTTAAAACATTACAAGATTTTTTTTTTAAGCTCATCAGCCATCATTAGTGTTAGTGTATTTTATGTGTGGCCCAAGACAATCCTTCCAATGTGGCCTAGGGAAGCCAAAAGAGTGGACACCCCTGATCTAAAATTCTGTTCATCACAAGATCCTTAACATAAGCACAGAAGTCTCTTTTGCTGTGTAAGGTAACATATTCACAGGTTTCAGCTATTAGGATATGGGTGTCTTTGGAGGGTCTTTATTCAGCCTACCATACTAATCAATTAATATCTATTAAGTACTTACAAGTCACTCCTTTCTTCCATTTTAAATATTGAGTATCTCTTATGTAGTAAGGAATCTGTTAGGTTTCAGTGATGCAAAAACGAATAACAATTTGTCCCCCCCCATAACAATAAGAAAATTAGCCAATTCTTAGTGACCTTTTGATATGTGCTAGACACTCTGGCTATTTAACTCAACTGACAAGAAGCCTATGAGGTAGGCCCTATTTCTTATTCCATTTGTGTAGATGAGGAAATTGAGTCACTGAGAAGTTAAGTAATTTTACAATTTAAACAGCTGGTAGGAGGTAAAATCGGGATCTAAACCTAGGCAGCATGTCTCTGGGCCTGCCACTTACCTACGCTGCTGACAGATGGTCCCCTTGACAGTACAATATTCACTTCTTGTCAGAAGTGAATAAATCATTCAGTCTTCAGCTAACTCTCAGAACAGTTTCTGGCACATAGTAAGTACTCTGTAAATCCTGATGATGGCAATGGTGACGATGACAGTAGTTATGATAATGATAACTTGAAAAATAAATTGGCTCCCTTTACTGGGGAATGCCTTGGGTAAGGAAAGGCTGTGCTCTTGTGCTCCTTACTCATCAGCACTGCTGGCGTATTACATCAATATATAGAGGGATAAAATACAGAGTTTGAGAAGAGCGGTCTTGTGAATGAAAGAGAGTAGCCAGTTCTTGGTTGCCATTTTTATCTGAAGTCTCTGCTATGTGCTACCGGAATGAGAAAATGTGTTTGTCCTATGCCTTCCCTAATTATCCACTAATTAAGCAAATGATGGATAACCACTGTCGCTTCCCAGTAGTATAACAAGGTAGGTGGGCCAGTGCCCTAAGCAAAGGGGTGTGATGAATACACAGCATGGCATCTGCCATTAGCAACATCATCTCAGCTCCCAGCACAGCAAACCCTGCCAATCTTTTAAAACATCCTATGATTAGATTTACTCTAAATTATGCCCCCTCTCATGTGTCCAAATCCAGGAAATTCTACATCATCTCACACTTAAGCTAAATATATTGAAGTACACAAATTAACATCTGAGTTTATTAGCAGCAGCAGCACAAGGAAATGTCTACAAATTCAAACTCAATCATGATAATTGAATTTCTATTAACCACCCTGGGAGGTATAGTTTTGCTAACAGGGAAGGAAGGAAAGTCATTTTTGTTGCTGCCATAACAAATGGCCCTCCACAGAGATTAATCCCAACATTCTGAGTACTTTAATTATTTACTTTATTTTCTTGAGCACCTCCACCCACACTAATGGCCCTCCAATGGTTCTGGATTTGAATCTTGTGTTTTATTTCAAAAATATCATTGTACTTCTTTATCTTTACTGTATTAGTCTTTACTTGTGATTCTGTGATAATGAATAGTATTTAACCTTTTGAATGAAGGCATTAAAGAAAGCAAAAATCTCACAATTTATAGATGAGATGATGCTGAAAATTACCTTATTTGATAAGATCATCAGTTCAAATACAAGCTGGAAAAGCACATGCATAATCATTGTGATAGTTACTTAAAGAGATCAGAAACCCTTGAAGCCCATAACATGGAATGAATTTGAAGGTGCAACTCTAAAAATATTCCCAAGCAAATTTGGCATTTATTCATTTGACACTTACTTTGTGAGTGATTACTATATTAATGGCAGTATGCTGTGGGAGGCGATTTATCTATTAATATGTAAGGAGTAAGGATGAGAATGGTAAATATCTCAAAAGATTTGATGGGAGAATTGTGTTTCGGCAAGTAATTCTAGAGTGGAATTTTGAGTGGGGAAGACATGGAGAAAAATAGTCCAGACTGATAAAACATCAGGAGTAAAAAGTGAAAAAAGCAGGTTGGGGCAAAAATCTTGAGAACTGTGAATGCCAGATGATATGGTTTAGCTGTGTCCTCACCAAAATCTCATCTTGAATTGTAGCTCCCACAATTCCCACGTGTTGGGAGGGGTCCCGGGGGAGGTAAGCGAATCATGGGGGCAGGTCTTTGCCATGCTCTCCTTGTGAAAGTGTATAAGTCTCATGAGATCTGATGGTTTTATGAAGGGGAGTTTCCCTGCACAAACTCTCTTCTCTTGTCTGCCTCCATGTGAGACGTGCCTTTCACCTTCTGCCAGAATTGTGAGGTCTCCCCAGCCAAGTGAAACTGTGAGTCCATTAAACTTCTTTCTTTTGTAAATTGCCCAGTCTCAGGTATGTCAGTAACAGCAGCCTGAAAATGGACTAATATACCAGCTTAAAGATTCTGGAGCTTTGGTAGGTAATGGAATGCTCTACCCAGGAAACTCATTATGTTTGAAAGTAACAAGAGGAGATGACAGGGCCCCCTCCTTGTCAATTGTTCCTTGCATTCTGGACATATAGCGAACATCAATAGGAACATGGGTGTATTCCTTTCCTATATCTGCTGTTAACAAATTACCACAAACTTGGTGGGTTAAAATAACACAAATTTTTCTTACAGTTCTGAAGGCCAGAAGTTTGGCCTGGTCTAAGTGGGCTAAAATAACGTGTCTATGGGGATTTTCACCTTCTGGAGGGCCTCAGAAAGAATCCTTCCTCTTGCCTTTGAACATCTGGAGACACTGCTTCCCTTGGCTCATGGCTGTCCTCCTCTACCTTCAAAACCAGCAACATATGCTTGGGGCCTTCTCACACTGCTGTCTCTCAAATGCTCTCTCTTCCACTTTTAAGGATCTGTCTGATTACATTGGGCCTACCCAGGTGATCCAAGATAATCTTCTTATTTTAAGGTCAGCTAACCAGCAACTTGCATTTCATCTGCCATTTCAATTCCCCTTTTGCCACGTACTACATCACACTCACATATACCAGGCATTAGGATATGGGTGTCTTGAGGGGTAGGGGTTGGCATTATTCTTTTTATCATCCAGGAAAGGAACTGATTTGAGGAAATGATAGTGAGGTAGACTTTGAACATTCTGACACGGTGTTTTTTAAGTGGGAGAAGTTTATAACAATTCATGATAAAATGCCTGTGGCTTTTAGTTGACCACTGACAAAATGAGCCAATAGTTTGTACAAGAAACACCTGGACTTGGGGGTGACTTTGGCCATATTCTGTCATTACACCCCCTGTGAGTACTAGACATTGGACTAGACCATTTTCATAAATTATCTCATTAAAAATTCACAACGACTGAGGTGCACATCATTCTCCTCCACAAAGCCAGTTTCTGGTGCAAAAAAGGGTTGGAGACCACTGGTCTAAACCTTGCCATAACTCCATACAAGTATATTCAACCACCTTACATGTATCTCCACTTTCCACTTGGATTTATGAGGAATCCCAGTAGAACAAGCCCAACGCTGAACTCGTGATCTTCTCTGTGACACCTCCCTGACGCACTCTCTCATCTTCTTCAGTGAGTCCTTCCCTCACTTTCCTGTTTCAAATAGCCTACTCCCTTTCCTTTCTTTTCTTGCTCTATTTTTCTTAGCTGTGCTTATCACTAACATACTATCTCTTATACTAGCTTATTTATTGGTAGCCAGTAATTCTCCCCTAAGGTAAGTTACTTGAAGGCACAAATTTTCTTTTATTTTTTTCCTTTCTGTTTTTACAATTTATTACTGTGTTCTCAGTCTCTAAAACAGTGTGCTTGGTGCATTTTACATAAATACATATCCCAGATCCAAATATATAAAATGAATAAAAGACGAGCTATTCTAGTTAAAGAGAATAAAAATGACTGCAGCCACCCACCTGTCCCAGAAGGATATTTGCAGAAGTACTGTCATTTTGGGATCTTCTAATCTGTAGGCGAATTGGAAGCCCCACCGCTCATTATATAAAACATATTAAAATGTATCAATATACCACAGTAAACGTACATCTCTGCTGTAAAATTTCGACTTTGGAATTCATTGGCTAAGCCTAAGTGCTTAAAGTTAATTTTGGCTTCTTACCAATCATCGTCCATTTTCTGAAAAACATTAAAGAATGAGGGTATCTAACCTTTAAACTATTTGCAATTATAATGATATATTCAGAGATACTAAATTTAACACAATATAGTTGAAAAATGTAATCTAAAATAGACATTTAAATAAATATTTGTTAATGTCAAACCAACATTTTAATTTTTATATTTTGGAGCCAATAAATTTTTTTATCAGAATTTTTAGTTGGCCTCTGGAAGCTATGGACAAAGGGTCCTGTCTAGAACTAAAGGAACAAGGATCATTCTTAAAATCACGTGCATAGCGAGAGACTGGTGTGTCAGGAGTTTGGGAAATTAACTTGGAGACGATGTGCGGAGGCTCTTTAATTAGACATGCTTACAAAGGCAGTTAGGGTGATGACATCTATGGAGTGCACTACTGAGACTGCCCTGTCTGAGAGAACCTGCCTTTGGGAGGGGCATTATCCCAGCTGAGAGCCTGCAGTTGCAGGTATCTTCAGGATTTGCCCTAGCTTTTGAGGCTGAGTCTGTGCCCTTCCTAGGCCGCTCTCAGACATTGACTGTGCATAGTGACAGCATTAGCCTGGCCATTTCTGTCTAAGGTGGACTCCTTCACTGGAAATCTTTGTGCTGGAGCTCCCCCACACTACGTGGGATTTTCTCAGAGGTGCACTGAATCAGAGACTCTTTCTAACCAGCCCTCCTTCCTTCCCCCTCTTTTTTCACAGGTGTCGGGCCGATAATGGTTGAAAGGTCTTCTTGGCTACTCCTGCTCTCTCTTCCTCTTTATCTTTCTGAGGCATTGGTCTCAATAAATTTCTTATATTTTTCTGTCTTGACATCTGCTTCCTACAAGACCAAACTGTCAGAAAGGCATTGAGCTAAAATATTTTGACTGGCTTTTAAAGTCACCATCAACTAGACCAACAATGCCTATTCAAACTGATTTCTTAATCTTCCCCACTATAACCTTCCTTTGCAGGCAAGCAGACTTTTACATAGGACAGTGGTGCTGTCTCTAATGTACGCTTTATTTATTTAGGCCTTGGCTCATATCCTGTTTTCTGTCCTCTGTAATTTCATGTACTCAATTCCTAGTATCTCGTAATTCAGCTTAATCCCATAGCCTTTGTGAATCCTTGTTTTATTACCCCAGCCAGAAAGGATTTATAAAGTCTCAAGATTCTGTTATATATAGAGGAAATCCTCATGGTCCACCTTTTCAATATCTCAATAGTTTTATCTATTTAATTTTAATATTCTCAAGGTCAATTAATAAACCTTTTATATTATTTTCCTGTCATCAGCTAACACATTTCTAGGTGCATAATAGATTCTTAAAATATTTTTGGTAGATGGTTTCAGACTTACAGGCCAACAATTGAAATACTTGGGAAATAATTCAAAGAGGCTAAATTCTAATAGCAGCTACTATCAGATACAAAAGAAAAGAGCTGGATACCAGAGCTCATAAAGAAAAGTCGTGTTTCTAATTAAATTTCAGACTTGTTAGGAGTTTGTACTGTGAATCAATGATAATGAGAAGTCTGGACACTGGGAGGAAGTGTAATACAGAAGTGGCTTTATCATATAAATCACATTAGACTTAAAAAATCACATACGGCCTTGACCAAAGCAGTTTTATTAACTGCTCTGCTAATGCAAACCACTTTTCGGAGGAAGGAAGAAACAAAAATAATCTTTGTCTTCTATTTTGTCAAAGTCACGATTTATTTAATGAGTCCAAAATGGATCTTTCTTCAGGAAGTAATCTTGACAAACATATGCTTATCTCCTTTTGACAGCAACAATAAACTGAGAGTCAAACAGCAAGGGTTAGGAAGAAAAGACATTTGTGAGCTAAGCGTGTGTGTGGCTATGCAAGCCTGGCTCTAAGGAGTTTCTGCTCATGAACTAGACCTGACTTAGTTAGGGAAGGTAGGATGTATCATCGCTAAAGAAAACGAGAGATCTTTTGTAAGTCCTGTTTGCCTTCTGGAGGGCATATGACTCAATGAGCCAGTAGTTATTCAACTTGTGGGAAAGAAAATAGTGTTTTAAAACCTGGCACCCGACGTTACAAAAGCCAGCTCCCCTTCCGGAGGCTGACCAGGCAGGGGTCGAGAAAGTTGGAGCCCTGAGCTCCCTCAAGTAAAGAGAGATCACAACACAGGAAGAACACAAATAAATTTCAGGGTAATAGTGTAGGAGCTTTACTTCCTGATGATTCTTTCCTCTTCTCTTTTTGAACTGGAACAATGCATCAATGAAAAACTCTTTATAAAAAAAGAAAGTTCTGCCCACTCATAATTATAAGACCAAGCTGATTCATAGAAATTTAGTATGTAATTTCTTTTGAGAGTCTTTTTTTTCTTTTTTTTCCCTGTGGCACCACAATCTTTCTGCATAGTGAAGCCGATTTAGTGGCTATAAGAATAAATTGCATTTCCTATCATTCTCATTTCATATATAGTTCATCTTTCTTCATATTTTCAAAACTTGTTAATGACAAGGATCTGCTTTTCCAGCAGAATGCTTTAACTTTAATGGGGAATTTCTGTCAAAATAAAATGATCATTAGGACCAAATTATTTTTAAGATGATCTTATTTTCATAAATGTATATAAAATCTCGTCATCCAAATACCTTATTTTTATGTTCTCAAAAAGAGTTGGAACTCTTTGATTCTTGATGATAATCTCTTGGTGAGCTTAATTCATGACAATCTCATGACAATACTGGTTCAAGTCTCTCTCCTTTACCCATGTAGCATTCCCTAATTTAGGCTGAAGTTGAGATTAGAGAACTCACAGGTACCTCTATGATCTCTGCAATGACAGATGTTGTTTATTTAGTAGTCATGGTCATGGTTTATATGAGACATATTGGTGAGGATTAGAGTCTTTTCAGTTATTGCCAAGAAGGAGTTCCAAAGTCAACTTCAGCAAACAGGAGTCCACACTCTTCTCTTTGTAGAAAGCAGAAACGAAAGCATCCTTATCTTTCATAAAAGGTTTTCTTTTAGTAACTGTTCTACAAAAGTAATTAAAGAAACATTAAATAAAACTTCTTACCCTACATTCTAAAAGAAACCGGTTACGCCTTTTATTCTTTTGCTTTATTAGACCTTACACAAATTGAAATTGGTTCCTTCAATGAGGTTCTTTGTCTACCTCATAAGTCATGGATTTTTTTATGTTTTATGCATATCCTAAAAGTTACACTGTCTTATTACTTTTCTAGGCATTTAAAACCTAAATTTCAACCAATATCAGCAACTCTACAAGTTGAGCTAATATTCCTAAATAAATGAGCAATTTATTTATATCTGAAGATACTTCAGAAAATCAAAAGAGGCCAGGAGCGGTGGCTCATGCCTGTAATCCCAGCACTTTGGGAAGCCGAGGCAGGTAAATCACCTGAGGTCAGGAGTTCTAGATCATCCTGGCCAACATGGTGAAACCCCATCTCTACTAAAAATACAAAAATTATCCGGGAGTGGTGGCAGGTGCCTGTAATCCTAGCTACTTGGGAGACCGACGCAGGAGAATCGCTTGAACCCGGGAGGCGGAGGTTGCAGTGAGCCGAGATCCTGCCATTGCACTCCAGCCTGGGGGACAAGAGAGAAACTTCATCTCAAAAGAAAAAAAAAAAAAAAAGAAAGAAAATCAAAAGAGAGTATTGTTCAAAATCACAAAAACTTCTAATAAAATGTCCTTCTAAGTAATAAATATCATGCAAGATAATGCAAGCAATGTGTAATCTTTAAGAAACGCACCATAGGCAATAATTGAGAAATAATTCCGCTGCTGTCGTAATTCAAGCATATATTGCATTTGTTTCACATGCTTTGACTTTAAAATAAAACAAAAACTATTATCATTGTTCAAACAGCATCTCTTAAAATATGTGCTTTTTGGAGAATTTAACACACAAACTAAGCAAGTTGTACTGAGATAGTCATGCCTATAATAATAAAGATGCAATACAAATTTAAATTTGGGCCAAAATGAAAAGGAATTGAGTTTTTTAGAATTTTTAGATTCTAAAAGTAGTGATACTTAGCTCCTGGTGTACAGCTTCTAAAGATGAAAACCCACAGCTAGTGTGTAGCACACTTCCTAACAGTCATGGAATTCTTCTCTTCTGGGCTCCCAAGGCCTGGACAAGAAGTTGAACCATGCCACAGACTGACTCAAATAATGCTTTTAGAATTCTGATATATTCTGCCAAAGCAAGTTGTAATAACACAATTATTACTATTCTTGTACCCAACATCCCCCAAAGGTGTTAATCACTCAAACTACTGGGTAGGACAATATGACTACTGTCCAACAAGTGAGGTTAATCTTTACATTCTTTCTAAATGATTTACCAACTTGGCTTTGATAACTCTATGGCTTAACGGACATAACTGGCTTAACCATCATTTCTTTTAGAGGTAATCGCTGTGGTTTGAATGTGTCCCCCAAAGTTCATATGTTAGCAACTTAATCCACAGTGCAACAGTGTTGAGACGTGGGAACTTTGAAGTGATTAGGTCATGAGGACTCTGCCCTCATGAATGGGTTAATGTCATTATTATTGGAGTGGGTTTGTCATAAAAGTGAGTTTGGCGCCCTCTTGCCCTCTCTTTTCCTTCCACCTTTAGCCATGGAATGATGCATGCAGTATGAATCATCCACCAGACGCTGGGGCACCATGCTGTTGGATTTCCCAACATTCAGAACTGTGAGTCAAATAAATTTATGTTCATTATTAATTATCCAGTCTGTAGTATTATGTTATAGTGGCATAAAATGGACAAAGACAATACATATGTCTTAAATGTGACCATACAGATTTTACTTTGTTCCAGGGACAAGTCTAGACAGTGAAGTATAACCAAGAGGAGTGCGTCTAGGAAGAATACAGTGAGAAAAAGACATCTCCCAGTGATTCTAAAGCTTAGTGTGAAGCAGAATTTCCCAGGGGTGCTTAATAACTCAGAATCTGGGTTCTGACATCAAGTAATTCTGATTCAGAAGGCTGAGACTAGGATTAAATTTAGGAATCTGAATATCTAACAAGGACCTAGGCTTGATAAGTCTAACAGATTTGAGGTCCATCCCTCAAAGATCTCAGCTTTAAGTAAATGAAGGCTTTGATCTCATATCTAACCCTAACTTCCTTTTAAAAATAACCTTTGAGCTGTATGTTCTTTAAGTCAGTAGGTAGTTGACTTGTCTTTTCTCCCAGGAGCACTAATTGACATTTATCTTCAGCACAGTCACTTCCACAGCCCACTCATTTAATGATGGCACAACCCTGTGGTTAGAAGCTTCATAAATGAAAATATACACAGCAGTGGTGGCCTTTTATTTATATACTCATTTCAAAGAGAAGTCAGAGCAGTTAGCTGTGAGCAGTCTGTTTACTAAACAGAGTTTAAGCAATGGGCATAGACAGAGATCCTTTCAGCTTAATGTCTACCAGATGATTAAAAAAGTTTGCATTTAGCTTCCTGCTCACAATCTAGCCGGCAAAGCGGTAATACCTGTAAAATAATTAGGGTACAACATGTGCTTAATTTATTCCAAACATTGCAAGATTTTCATATTAGCATTAATGGCTTGCTTATAGTGGAACCCTAGAGGCAACATAACAAAATAGGAGGCTAAAATATTGTAGCTAAAATGGGTGTGTGGAAAAAAAAAAATACCGTTCGTGGTGTGCTCTACCAAAAGATTGTGGTTCAATGTTCGTATTGTTCTCTCCAGACAGTACTAATTTGTTTCCAATTAAAAGAAAATAGATTGCAAATGACTTCACAGAGCAGCCTGGTCAAAGGAATAAGGTCTGGTTTACAATGTTGCCTCAGGAGCAGCTATTTTGCTGCAGGGTGAAAATCTAGCCCTTGGTTTTGCAGAGTAGCTGGGTCTAAAGAGAGGAGTTAGAGTTACTCTGGTGATAGAATTTATTGTGTTGCTAAAACTGCTTATTATCCTCTATTTAGGTAGTTTGCAGAAGCTTATAGGTCTTTGTGGTGGATAGAAATTAATAAACGTGCATCTCAATTCATATTGAGTAATTGTTAATGCCCTCATTTTTAATAGCGTAAAGCTTTCCAACTACCCCCTTGTCATGAGAGGGTAATTGTTTCCTTACGATCCTCATCTCTTTGATATCTGGACAATGAGCTATGAGACAGGCATCTGATGAAGTAAAAGGAGACAGGGAGAAAGGAAGTGTTCTCAGTCATATGATAAAAGACACTGAAGACTCCGGACCCTTTCTGAACTCCGACAAGTAAAAGTTGGGAAGTGCTTCTCATGCCTCATGTTTGCATTCAAGTCCAGGAAACAACAGAAATGCGGATGTTACCATCTGGAAAGGGAAGTGTTCTTACATCTTGAGAATTAAGACATATACAAAAGCTTAGCTCACTTATATTCTCTTTACCTCATTTACACAAATTCCTATACACATTCTTTAGTGAGAAACTGGATCTCCATGGTTTGAATGGATCTATCTGGAATTAATCAGCTCTACGCATTAAGAGCTACTGGTCAAAGTAATGACTTTGGAATAAGAAGTGAATTGTTTCTAATAAGAACAGTCAGTTGAAGTGGGTCAAATACTGGGAACATAATGAACTCAAATAGCTGTTCCCCTGAGCTCTGATTGGCTACCAGTGAGGACTGTGCTTATAGCAAAAGAAACAATCCTGACTCAAACTTGTTTAAGCAAAACAAAAGGGATTATTGTAACAAAAGGATTATTTTGGAAGAAAGGGAACTCGACTTGTCTATGTTTCATGAATATGGATATTCAACTTCCTGGATCTGTATAGATGACAGAAACTAACGTGTACTAAGCAAGCACACATACCCCATTGTTCTTTTAAAAGCATTTATCTAAAGGTAAATTGTGTTAAGAAAAATTATTCAAAACTTTAAAATAAAGCAAAAAGTGGGTGGCATATTGTTTCAGTGCTTTATGGGAGAATGGATCTACCCAAGGTCTTGTTTACTATTGATTAAAGGTCTCAGTTTAGTGAGGTTACATGTTGGCATGCAGATTTTTGTCCAGTAGAGGTGCAAAAAATTTTTGTCTGGTAGGAAAAATAATCCCAGAGTTATGCCTTGTTCTCCTATACAATGAGGACAAGTAGGACAATAATCAATTCTGTATCTAATCCAGCAATCTTATTCTAATTTCCACTCATTAAATTGACTATAAATACTTGGATCCACAAATATTCTTTAAACCGATCTTAACATCTTACTTGTTCTGTCACTAATTAAAGAGTTGAATAACATCTTTAATAAGGGCTTATTGTGCATTTGCATGGGAGACATGATTTTACCTTTTGGCAACTTATACTTCAGCAATAACTAAAAAGTATTTATTATACAGTTACTGGTGAGGCACACACTAATCTTAGTATACAAATGCTTTTGAGAAATTAGTTTCACACTACAATTTCCCTAAATAGATCTTGTTTTCTTTGGGAAAACAGACTCCTTGCTCTTGTCCAACAATCTCAGTTTTGTTTTTTTTTTTCATGTCTATGAGGTCTTTCAATTTACTGTTCCCTTTGCTAAGACTGCGTGCTCCCAAATGCACATGTGACTAACTCCTTCATTTCTTTCAGGTCTCTTCCTTCTTCTTGGAGAGGTCTTCTTAATTAATCAGTCTGAAGTAAGACCTTCTATGTAATGTACCCTAATTTATTTTTCTTTACAACACTATTACTTGCCATGTATCTATTTGCTTATTATCTGTGTTCTGCCATTAGAATATTAACTTTATGAGAGCAGGAACATTGTATATTCACACAGTTTTACATTTTTGTCTTTACTGATTTCCAGGCAAAGTTTATAATATTTGATACAATATGTATACACAGCTGGTAGAAAGGCAGATAGAAGACCTTATAGGCAATACAAGGAAATCAGATGTATGTTAAGCTCAAAATAAAACAAAACAAAAAAATAGTAATAGAAACTTCCGAGCTCTCAGTATGTGGCAGGCTGTATTCTGCATGCTATTCCTTTATGTGAGTTACGTGTGTATTTACTCATTTAATCCTACCATAGGCAATGAGTTAAAAACTATTATTAGCTCTATTTTATAGACACAGGATGGTCGAGCAACTTGCCTAAGTTGACACAGGAAGAGCTGGAAATCTAGAGGTCAAGCAGAATGCCTCCAAGGAAGCAAAAGAAGCTTTTGATATCTCCCCCACACTCCTGCTAACTGGAATGTAAGCCGCACACAGGCAGGGATAAGGATTCTGGTCTTTTTGTTTATTTATTTTATTTTTTGTTTGACTGTTGTATCCCAGGGCCTAGGAATGTCTTTGTTGCATGGTACATAGTCAATGAATAAGTAATAAATGAACGAAATTTTTTTATGGCCTTCTATGTTTCAGACACTTTTCTTGGTACTGGAAATGTGACAGGCAACCAGAGGCCACTGCTAAGAAGAAATATTGCATAAGAAAAGTCAGTAATTCACCATAGAAAATTTAAGACATTTAAAGTATGACACAAAAGTCACACCTTAATACTAGCTTTTCTATTTCCTACACACTCAACTCAGGAATGCACATGTCTTTCCCGACTCTGGAAATATTTTGTCAGCCATGTGAAAATGAACAGCGATCATCTTAAATAAGCACACTTGGGCTGGTCCAAGGGCCACAGCTGCCTCTCCAGAGTGGGAGGCAGGCCTCTTGGGGTGTTTGAACTACAGTTTAAGGGCTCAGCTACCCCTGCCCAGATCTCCTCTGGCAGCCCAAGGAGAAAGTCTGCCAGTCCTAGTTGGCCAAGTAAAATAACAATTTAAAATAAATGTTGTCCCTTCTACATTTTCCTGACCTAAGTAGATCCATAACTGAATCGATTTATTAATAACTTTACATGTGAAAGAGGTGGATATAATCGTTGCAGTTTTAAAAGAGGAATGCAGGGAAGATATAACTTCCCTAGGGCTGCTACTTCTGCAGCAAAAGTCAAATCACGATTAGACCTCAAAATTTCTCAGTTTAAAACCTGTTTTCTGTAGAGAAATTGCCGTGACAGTGCCTTCAACCCAGAAGGCTACCAGCAGTCTGACTAAAGGTTTAACACTTAGTAGAAATGCTATTTTTAAAAATTACACGAGCAACCCAATTTTCTGGGTACTGAAGAAGTAACAGTCAGTTCTTGCAACAGGTGGCACTGGGAACAGATGAACCAATGAAACTGAAATGAGAAAGTGGAAAATATATTCAAAAGCAGTTGTAGAAAATGATGCTGTATTAGAAACATTTAAAAACATTCAATGAAGAGCTGAGACTGAATTGATGAAAAGATGTTCAAATGGATAACTTTTTTTTTTTTTTAAAGAACTCACAGTATTAAGCTTTTCTTACCCAGTATCCTGTGCAACCAGTAGGAAGGTTGCAGAGTAATTAGCACCTAGACTTTCAGGTTAAAGGAAAAACAAAACAAAACAAAACAACCAAACACTTTAGTAATCTGATTGATCATCTGGCTTATTTTCTCTTCCTTTTTTATGGTGCCTCTTTACACCTGCCTTGCACAGTAGGGTATCTAAATGAAGCCAAATGAGAGGAAACCAACCTTCTTAGGCTCTTTTGAATTCTTAAAAAAGAGCTAAAGTAATTTACAAATGCTAACCTGAAGATAGTATTGCTTTTTAATAATATCAATATCAGTACAATTTAATATTTTGAGCTTTTATAAAAGCATTTTTTATCAAGAAAAGCATCATTTGTCAGTTTGAGAAAAAGCATTCAAATTGAGGTCAGAATGGAATAAAAGCTTTTTATTTGAGAGAAGGATAGATAGATTCTACTCTCTTTATCATTTAATTGAACAGAGAACTGAGGACCAGAAAAGTTCATAGCTAAACTGATTCCCTTATTTTCAGGAGAAATGCTAAAAAACAGATTTTACTCTTTTCACCCTGCCATAGCACCTGGGTTTCTCAGTGTATGGCTGAAAATAAATGAGGACTATTAGATAGGTACTTCAAATAGAAGTACAGAGATGGATGATAATTCTTTCTTCATGATGATGAAATATGTGACACTTCATTATGATGAAATTTATGTTTTAATAAATAAATCTCCAGGACATTACATGAATATGGCCCATGCCAAAGATCAAGATTAAATATTGTTAAGGTGAGTTGAACATATGTTGCTTTTCATAGGCAACAACGTAAACTTATGTCACAGAGTCCCTCCACCTCCATGTGTTTAATTCTTCAGGAGATAAATTGAACCAATTTTCCTCCGAGCTCTTTTTTACCCCCAGAAAATTCTGCAAATGGCTTGAGTAACTTTTATATTGCTGGTCAAAACTAATTTGGACACAGCAAATAGTGTTCTTTGGGTTATGTGGAGGGGCTGCTCAGCTTCGAAGAAATTGAAGAAGAAATGGACAAAGACATTCTACCACCTTGATTCAGGAAAAAAGGGATTAAAATGTAAGGAAAGATACAAAGGCCAAAGTTAGAAAATGAGAGTCAGGTTGTGCAATATTAGAGCCAACAAACCCAGGACAACAAAGGATGCATGTGTAGTGGGTTACATGGTGAAGGCTTGGACCAACAAGTCTGTATCCTAGTGCTTGGAAACTGAGAATATCACCTTATATGAGATGTGATTAAGTTAAGGATTTTGAGAGAAAAAAAATTAATCTTGGATTATCCTGCTGGGCCCTAAATGAAGTCATGGGTATACGTATAAGAAAGACAGACAGATCTATTGTACAGTGTGGTGACTACAGTTCATAACAACTATTTCATACTTGAAAATCACTGAGAGTAGACTTTAAGTGTTCTCATTACAAAAAAAACCAATATGTAAGGTAACACATACGTTAATTAGAAATTTTGCCAAATTGTTCAAATTAAGAAACTTTAATGACAGTATCACCTACAGAGGTGTGGTCAGAGGGATGGTGCTACACCCACAGACAAGCAACTGTGGAAAGCAATTTCCCTCAATAAAGTGGAAAGACTGGGGAAGAAAACAGCATCCAAAGACCCCAGGAGAATTGCATCTAGGGAGGAAGGACCTCCTGTAGGAGGCTGTATTCTTGGGAAAATGCAGCTACTGCCAGAAACACGACACCAAAGCAGGAAGGAAATGGAAAGGAAGTGGGAAGGAAATACCCCAACCTCTCAGTTCCCGGCCTCTGATCAGCCCTGCAGGGGAGCCTGGAAGGGGTAACTCACTGTGGTCAGGTTCCCAGGGCATAGAGCTGGGCACAGAAGCTTGGAGAGAAAGGGGTGAACATGGAGAATAATAAGCTCACCAATTTCGATCCAGGCATGTTGATATGGTTTGGCTCTGTGTCCCCACCTGGATCTCATGTGGAATTGTAATCCTCACATGTTGAAGGTGGAGCCTGGTGGGAGGTGATGGATCATGGGGGTGGTTCCTAATGGTTTAGCACCATTCTCCTAGTGCTGTCTCGTGATAGAGTTCTCATAAGATCTGATGGTTTAAAAATGTATGTCATTTCCTGCCTCACTCTCCTCTCTCTCCTGCTCTGCCATGGAAAACACGCTTGCTTCGCCTTCAACTTCTGCCATGATTATAAGTTTCCTAAGGCCTCCCAACATTCTTCCTGTTAGCCTATGGAACTGTGAGTCAATGAGACCTCTTTTTTTTTTTTTTTTTTTTCCTTTTTCTTTGGTTTTTGTTTGTTTGTTTGTTTTGAGACGGAGTCTTGCTCTGTCACCCGGGCTGAAGTACAGTGGCATGATCTTGGCTCACTGCAACCTCTGCTTCCCAGGTTCAAGCGATTCTCCTATCTCAGCCTCCCAAGTGGCTGGGACTACAGACACGCACCACCACACCTGGCTAATTTTTGTACTTTTAGTAAAGACAAGGTTTTGCCATATCGGTCAGGCTGGACTTGAACTCCTGACCTCAGGTGATCCACACACCTCAGCCTCCCAAAGTGCTGGGATTACAGGCATGAGCCACTGCGCCTTGCCGTTAACCTCTTTTCTTCGTAAGTTCCCCAGTATCAAGTAGTTCTTTATATTACCACATTCAATGTGAGAATGGATTAATACACATGTAATAAGCTTCTCAGAAAGTTTTTCTCTAGCCTTTACGCTAGCACCCCCCACCCTGAAATTATACACTATTATCTTTTCTTTATTTAGTTGAAAACTAAAGCTCCAGGGAGGTGACTTACTTAGGTGACCTGATCTCCTGTGCACCCTTCTTGCTCTGTCTACCATCCATACAGACCTCTTTCCTCCTGTCCAGCGGGAACTTCCATTTCTGTACCTTAACCTTAACGTTTGCTCTGCCCAGCACAGCCTTTCCTGAGAGCTCTGTGTTTTCTCAGAGCTCTTTCTTCTCTTCCAGTCTCTGCTTAAGTGTCATCTTCTCAGCTAGCCTTCTCGGGTCACCCGTTGCTCTAGTTTATTTTTCTCCATCGCACTTGACTCCGCCTCCCACCTCAGGTTCCTTACTTAGGTGTTGTCTGTTTTCCCCATCACAACAGAAGTGGGTGAGGCTTGCACAGCCACGTCTTTTCAGTGCCCAACACGTGGTGGGACCCAGTAAGTGTTGTTGAATGATTGAGAACAAGTAGGGCTCAGGATTTGAACCCTCGTGTGTGATTCTGAAAGCCGTTTTTCATTTTATTTCATAATCATGGATCCGATTTCATGGAAGTGGAATTTACGTGCAATATGTGCTCCACTTGGCCATTACTGAAATCATACAAGCAACAGCACAGCACCATATTAAAGAAGTGATAGGTTAGTCATCAGAATAACATGATAAGAAAAAGGAAGACAGTTCGGATGCAATTGAAAAAAGTCAGAAAAATTGACTAGGATTTTGTTTCATCAGTTCCTACAAACATACACACACAGTCACACTACACACACACACACACACACACACACGCACTTACTTTCTCTCTCTCTCTGTCTCTCCCCACGGGCTCTCTTTCCTCCCAGAGAGGAAAAGCTGACACATGTGTACCGAATTCTACACATTCACATCCGGACTGGGCAGATAAGCAGATGATGTATCCACGCTGTGTACCCAGATGGGGGCTTTGACACCAGTTGGAGCTGTTTGTGCAGATCTCCCAGCCAGAGCTGAAGTGCTTGGGAGCCTCTTTATAAAGCACTTCTCACTACCGGATTCACAGAAAGAGAAGCAGCCCGGGGGATTTCAACCAAATGCTGCTATAAATAACAGCATTGAGACAGAGTGGGTCAATGTAGGATTAGAATCATTCTCAACTGATTGCTTGCCTATGGAGGGTACATTTTCCCTTTTCTTCAGCCCCTTTCTGAGGTTTTTGTCATGTAAAATGTCACATAGCATATGACAGAACTAAAAACATTTTCCAGGAAGGACTCCTACCTTAAAGGGGAAGGGACCTGTTTTCCCTTGTTTTCTTTAAGCATGCTAAGGGGTATTATTAATAGCATTCAAAATGATAGCTATGGCCACACTGGAAATGTGGACAACGATAGTTCCAGTTGCCAGCTGTCTTCCTCTGTTTGGGTTATTATAACTGAATACCATAGACTGTGTGGCTTAAACAACAATCTATTTTCACAGTTCTGGAGGCTATGAAGTCCAAAATCAAAGTGCTGGCAGCTCCTGTGTCTGGTGAGGGTCTGCTTCCTGGTGGGCAGATGACTGTCTTCTTTTTGTATCCTCATATGATGGAGAACAAAGAGAGGAAGCAAACCCTCTCCTGTCCCTTCTTATAAGGGCACTAATCCAAGCTTGAGAGTTCCACTCTCATGACCTATGTATCTCCCAAAGGCCCCACCTCCAAGTACCATCACACTAGGGATTAGGGTTTTAACATATGAATTTTAGGAGAGATGCAAACATTTAGTCCAAAGCACCAGCTGACTAGATTTCGTTTGTGGAAGAAAAAGGTTTTATAAGTTAAGTGGCAGAAACTTCAACTTTCTGCAATCATTTTTCAGTGATTCAGAACAGTCTTATAATTATATTTAATATGTATTGAATAGGATGCGCCTGTATCACATGAGCTAGGGTGGGAAAGAAGAGGATTCATAAGGTTTTTTCAACCTCTGTCACACATAGTCATCACCTGGACCATAATGGCTGGCCCTGGAGGCAATGCTCACAGATGCTTGCCCTTGCCAGACCTGCTTCTCCAAAAGGCATCTTTTTACCTTTCATACATTTCTCCTGAGATTTCTTTGATTACTTTCTGATTAAAATCTCTTCCTTCTTGGAAGGCAGCTTGGCCCCGTCCTCGTGGTCAGGGACAGTACGGAGTGGGACTCATCTCACTGCCATCATAGTGTACAGTCAATGAATGCCCTAAAGTTCACACCAGCTCCTCACTGGAGGCACCACTGACCATATAGAAGATCCTAATTTTGCATGTAGTGGGAAAAGGTATTCATGCCCAGCTTCAGGACATGGGACTTTTTTTTTTTTGCATTTTTGAACATTACTTTGTGTATGCCAGGGCCAATCTTAGTGTTGGCAGGCAGGCATTCTTGTTCACACTTCCTCCCTTTTTGTGGGGCTTCCTCATATCATGAGCTTTGCCTCATGAGATACCCATTGTTCTATATGGCCCCAAGGGCTATTTTGTCCTGTCCTCTACATGTAATATTTGCAATATGGACACAGCATTTTTAGGCCTCACCAAATTATGCAGACCAGCCAATGTAATCTGCATGCCTTTGTCTCTTTTTGTGCCATTCATCTCTGAAGCTTCTTCCAGTTGCAACACAAATTTTCTTCTGTCTCTTTCCCCCTTTACAACGGAAACATTTACTTTTTGTTTAAATACTGTAAAATAAAAACTTCTTTATTAAGGGAAGTCAAATAACCAGAAAAAAAGACAACGTAAAAATGTGTCTTTTGTAGGAAATAAAAAAGCTCTATTCAAGTAGTGAGAACAATTTTGTTTATTATTTTAGAGCCAAAGAAATTCTTGGGTTGTAATTTAATTATGGAACCAAGAAGGACCATTATTGCACGGGGAAGACTACAAGTGTGGACTCTGGGCTCAGACTGCCCTAGTTTGAATTATGGGTCCACTTACTAGTTGTTTAACATTAGTTTATTTACTTTACCTCACTAAGACACCAAATAACTAATGGACATGCTAATAACGGCTCTTACAGCATAATATTATTGGTGAAAGGCACCTCGGTCCTTCGCACCGTGCCTCTCGTGGAATAAGTACTCAGTGAGGTTAGCACTTGCTATTAAGAATTTTAGGTTTACATTATAATCCTTTCAAAGTAAGCAGTCATATTTCTGGAAGTTTACAAACTTGTGATACCTAGAATGAGTTTCATTTTTTTTCTTCGAATATAAAAAGCACATTTAGTGTTCAAAAATTCCCAACCTTACTCTGAACATTATCCTTGTATTATTGCCCATCTAAAATGCAAGCATACTGAGAAGACTCACATCATTTTGAGATGTAGGCCCTGACACAAGCATTCCTCATATTTCCTGATGCCTCAATGCCCGCATTAAAGGCTCTGCATCATGTAACTGCATTTAAACTGGGCAGATTCTGCTAAGGATAGGGCATAAATGGAAATAAAGTACATTTTTCATTCCCTATTCATTCTTAAATCCTAGTAATGTCAGAGATAATTATGTGTTGTACAAAGGAAAGAAAAATAGATCATTATTTCAGTCCACCACTCTATGTTTTTGTCCTCAGCAATATTAGATTTCTTTCCTTTTAATATCCCCCTCTAAATACACGGTAGGTGTTTAATGCATGCATGAATACCTAATGCTGCTGATGTGTCCTTCAGATTCTGACCATCACTATCTGTACATAGTTAGTTATAAGAAGGTATTAATGAAACAAAACCATTTTTCACATTTCTGGCCTAATCTGTAGCACATAGCCCACCCCTTGCTGTACACACACACACATAAAAACACACACACATTTTTTAATGTAGCATAGCTTTCTCAGGAAGGAAGAAATGTAACCTTGGCACATAGAAATGATCACAAACTCTTATCTTGAAAAGTAATTCTAAATTGGTATTACTAGCTCTGATCCGTATCTATAGTATTAATTTCAGCATGAATCATATGTGTCTAGGATATAATGCATAATATTGATTTGGATTTTTTTCTTCCAGGCTGTGTCTTAGTTCCTGGCCTTGATCTTAAAAGTAAGATAGATGTTAGGCATTATTATCTAGCAAAAGGAGTAAAAATCAATTTTATCTCCTGACACTTCATTCCCTTTTCCTGCAATGGCAAGGTAGTAACATTGGAACAACTGTAAACTCACATTTACTTATTTAAAACTGGGATGTTGGTCTGGGAATCCACTACTCTAGGCTCTTCTTTGTACCTTATGCATATTTTCAGATGATAAATATGTAGTGAGTATGAGAACCTGTTAACCTGCTTTTTCACAGTAATAATAATTTTATAAAAGCATCTCTTTAAGAATAAGGTAACATTGAAATTTTTTTGAGATAATTTTAGATTGGCAGAAGAGTTGCAAGGATATACAGAGAGATCCCATATACACCTCATCAAGCTTTTCCTAATGTTAACTGTTTACATAACCATTTATCAGAACTAAAAATTTAACGTTGGTATAACACTACTATCCAACCTGCAGGCTTTGGTCAGATTTCCTTAGATTTTTCACTGATACCTTTTCTGTTGTTGTTCCAGAATCCAATCCAAAATATCACACTGCATTAAGTGAATTTTTTTTGAGAAATACACTTTTGAGAAATATCTATTTGTCAATGGCAAGAATGTAAATGTAACTGAGCACCTAATCATAGAGATTATTTTGATGATGTTTTTAAAGGTTGCCAGTAAAGGAATGAGGTTTGGTGAATCAATCAATAGTCTAGTGAAATGGTTTCCAACTTTACTGTTAATACACATAGTTACATTTCCATTTTAATCAGTGGGAAGATATATCACAAGCAAAATAATACTAATAGTAAAGTATTAAAATTTGTGAATGGTTTATGCATTTATAAATTTGACTGAATGAAAGATTAACCTCACTCTCACTTGGATTTTAAAATGCTTTTTGGAGTGAGAGGGAAAGAAGTAGAGTTACAATTATGAGCTCTAAATTTCTCATAAACCTAACTGCATTCATTAATTGTTTTATTCCTCACTTTCTTCATCTTTGAAATGGAGCAGTAATCCTCATTTCCTTTTTAATGTAATAGAAACCAAGATCTTTATTGTAAGCATAGTAGCTGTATCAGTGCTCAATATCTTGAGGAAACAATTTGAAAATTATTCATTCAGCTTTTAATCATCTTGTTCCAAAAGGATTGATTGCACCAACTCAGATTATATCTAGACTTTGGGGACTATGGTAACATATAACGACATGCTCTATAGAAAATCTGTTATAAAATCCTACTTTCTCTTCAGTTTCTTTCTGTCTTAGAGACCATGTTGGTTGATGCCTTTATTTGTGGAACAAGCAAATGAGTTCATATAAGCTACAGTACTGCCTCCAAATTATTTTCTTCTATTTTTTCCTTCCTTCCTTTATTCAAGACAATGTGGGTGTCTAATATGGTCCAGGCATTGGGTTATGCATTGGGAAGAGAAGATTAATAAGACATGGCTTCTCTCCTTTCGTTCACAGGTTTGTAGAGGCGACAAATGTAAAATCGATGAGAGGTCCATAATAGTCATGTATAAAAATGATTTTTTACACCTTAAGTACCTAATTCTACCTAGCAAAAAGGTAATGTTTTAAGGGAGCCTAGAAGAAAAAATATGTCATTCTCCAAGGACCAAGTAGTTAGTATAAAGGGAAGGTGATTCCAGGCAGACAGAGCCATGTGTTAATGTACAGGAGAAAAGGCTTAAGAGAACTTTAAATTCAAGTAATTCAAAAGGACTCCTGGGTAGGATATTGTGTGACAGAATAACAATAATGAGACCAGAAATTACACCTATCAGAACTGGGGCCCTAATGTCTGTCTAATCAAAGCAAAAGATGATGGGGCTTGAACTAAAGCAATACCAGGAGTGGTTAAAAAGATGAGATATATTTTAGAAACAAGCAGGGGGAGAGCTGATTGGGAATGGAAGCAGAGGCAAAGAAATGAAAGAGATGCTTATATTTCTAATGTGCTGTCCCTTGCTTGTGGGTAAGATAGGAAGACATGAGGTGGAAGGACAATTTAGAAACATGATATATGTATTGGAATGAGAAGGAGGATAATACATTCCATTTAGGATGTGCTGACATTGAGGTTTCTATATGATATCCACTTTAAGGTAAGCTGTGAGAAGCCCAAGAGAAAGGTGTGAAATGGAAAAAACTTATTTGGAACCTCTCAGCATTAGGTAAGAGTTGAAACCATGGCTTAAGTGGGATCATGGACTTAAGGGAAGAGAAAACAGGAGCAAACAGAGTGTAACAACACTGAATAAGTGAGAAAGAGGAGCTCAGCCAAGAGAATGAGAAGGAGAGATGAGAGTGGTAGTATAAAAGCCAAAGAAGCTAATATGAGCATGTCAGCTAACAAGGTGGGAGGGGATCTTGGGTGAACCAGGGTGGTTAATAGTATCCCATGTAGCAGACAAGTTAAGAAAAATGAGTACTGAAAGGGGGACAGAAGTTGGATATCGGGAATTTGTGGGTTACATCAATGAGAGTAGTTTGAGTGGAATAGCAGGGAACATGGGGCAGGAGTTAGTTTACAGTAGGCTGCTGAACAGCAAGGTGCTCTAAGGTTTATTTCTTCTGAGGTTTACTTTTTGTTTCCTTGACTGTTTTTCATTTTGTCTTGTATTTGCTTTTGTTTGCTAATAAAGGAGAGACTCATTTTGCTTATGGGCTAAGGAAAACTTCCCATGGAGAGAAAGGGATTGAAGATACAGAAAAAAGAGAATCATTAATGGAGGAAGTTCCCAGAAAAGCCTGAAAATCTTGTGAATCTATACCCTAAGTGAAGGGATTCGCTTTGGAGGGAAGCAATGTCATTTTCATCCTCGGATATCTAATGGGTGGAGGGTGGAGGTAAAGAAGATAAATTCTTAAAAAGGCCAAGACAGGGATATGAAAGGAGTTCTTGATTAATAATTCTCATCATCTCGATGACTTAGAAGGCATGTTTAAATGCTGAGTAGAACATGGGGAAGTATAGCATAGTGGGTGTGATGAACATGATCAAAGTTCAGAATATATGCTGGGGAGAATGGGAAAAAGAATGTCTTCCAAGAGACCCTGAAGTTTCAGCAAAACTTAGAGCTCAAATATGTGTAGAAGTCATATTCTAGATTGTTTTATATCTGTGTCTATATCCATATCTATATATCCATATGCAATTTCGCTATTCAGAAAAGAGCAGGAAGGAAGGTGTTCAAATTCAAGATTAAATCAAAATTGAGAAATTTCTAAGATATGGGTGGTGGGAAGATAGTGGCAAAATTCCATGCATTGTGCTATTAAGGTTTAAATAGGGTGATGAACCAATGTATCTGGGAGGGATAGAAAAGATAATAAATCTAAGAGAGGGCAAATAGATTGGAAGAAAGAGAAGGGTCAATGGGGAGGACAATCAAGTCTGAATTAAATGATGAGATTGACAGTGTACTTGAGTTAACTGAGGCTGATTACTTTAATCTCATACATATTTTCTCCAGTTATTTTGCAAAGTTGTCAAGCTTTAAACTACAGTACAGAATTGTGGGTGAGACTGTACACAGGAAAATGTGCTTTCCTCTCCTATGAGAGAAAAAGCAAGATTAATAAAAAATATTCCTATTATTACTCCCTAGAAATAGTGTGTAGTAATGAGGTTAATAGAGGGACTTGCTGACAATGAGCATGCCACTATTTATTGCCTCTTAGGATGAAAACCCAATTCCATCTTCTATCAAAGATCAAGCTACTGCTATTTTACGGTAAACATAGAAACTGCCGTACAGAAAATTACTGTTTTAACAGGTGCAGTCTTACATTCAACAGTGATTTTAAAATTGGCTTCATGGCTAGCACTGTACTCACATCACCCATTTAAATAATCTCCTTGGATATATTCTCACACATAAACATCATTAAAGGGTATGCTTACATTATGCTTAATCACAGGGTATTCATGAAAATATCTCTGCCCAGATGCACTTTTAACACTTACTATATTTTATCTCATTTGTTTTTACTGCTGATCAAGGCATCCCCCCAAAATTATTTGAATTATTCCACTTAGGGAGAGAAAAAAGAGCCTCAACAATGCTTTCTGAAGTTTTAGTATTATTACTACTGTAATCATTAATGGAGGAAGTTCCCAGAAAAGCCTGAAAATCTTGTGAATCTATACCCTAAGTGAAGGGATTTGCTTTGGAGGGAAGCAATGTCATTTTCATCCTCGGATATCTAATGGGTGGAGGGTGGAGGTAAAGAAGATAAATTCTTAAAAAGGCCAAGACAGGGATATGAAAGGAGTTCTTGATTAATAATTCTCATCATCTCGATGACTTAGAAGGCATGTTTAAATGCTGAGTAGAACATGGGGAAGTATAGCATACTTCATTCATGCGCTTCATTCATGCAAGAAATACGTATCTAGCATCTGCCAGATGCACCAAGCTTTGTGCTAGGTAATGTGCAAGGCATCTGTTTACAATACAAAAAATAACTCTGCTGTAACTGATCTTGAAATAGATATAACAGCAGGAGCAATTAATCTATTCGTTATAAGATAGCATTAGCTAAAATGTATGCTGTGCAAGAGCAAGGACTTTGCCTCTATCCGCACATGTTTGGATATAAGATAAGCAGAGCTTGACACATCACGAACGTCCAAACAGTATGTTGACCGTAGGAATGAATGGTTTGAGTAAAGATCTTGCACATACAAGAGTTAGGCACACTCAGATTATATTTATTAGGGTAGGTACCCAGAGTGTCACACACACATATGAGCAGGCTACTTCTCCTGGGTCCTTAGACATCAGGAGATCATGCACTAAAAGAAAGAAAATTTATATGTCTATTTTCTCTAATCTCAGACTAAAAACGTGCATTTACTTCAATTAGGAATTGAAGGAAACGAATTGCAATAGTGTTAGCATTGTCTGTGAGCCTGTCACCAATGTAAAAAAACCTACATTAATTTGAAATTACAGTAGTGATAAGGATCTCTGCTAGATATTGTTTTCTTAATGGTTAAAATAAAGAGCTTGTGTCACTACATCAAAAGGTTTGTTTTTGGAAATATTTTGATAACTAATTTTTGATTACTCTATAAAATTGGTTGCCTTTGTAATTCTGTGCATTTTATTTGATGCTTTTAAAAAGATTACTTCAAGAAATGGCTCTGAAATAGATCGTTTTCAACAATGGCCACAATAATTTCTATCATCATCGTTGGTGGATTCCTTTGCAATGTGACTCTATTGCCTTTGCCATTCAGAAGCAGAGTTTTTTTTTTTTCCTCCCCTCTTGAATTTGGTCTGAACTTGTAACTTGTTTTGATGAATAGAACTCTACAGATACGGTGTGACTTCTTTTTATTTTTTATTTTTTTGAGATGGAGTCTCACTGTGGTCCAGACTGGAGTGCAGCAGCACAATCTCGGCTCCCTGCAATCTCTGCCTCCCAGGTTCAAGTAATTCTTCTGCCTCAGCCTGTAGCTGGGACTACAGGCGCACACCACCGTGCCCGGATAATTTTTGTATTTTTAGTACAGACGGAGTTTCACCATATGGGTCAGACTGGTCTCGAACTCCTGACGTCATGCTCCACCCACCTCGGCCTCCCAAAGTGCTAGGATTACAAGTGTGAGCCACCATGCCCAGCCAGATATGGTGTGATTTCTGAGCCTCAGCCTCAAGAAGCCTTGTAGCTTCTGCTCTCACTGCCTTGCTGCCCTGGTCCTGCTATGTGCAGAAGCCAAGGTTAGTCTTGAGGATGGGAAATGTTGTGGGGTGAGAGGCCCCACCCATGGCCAGCACCAACATCACACATGTGAGCAAGGCCATCTTGGATCATTTCATACCAGTCAAGCTTCTTGATGGCTGCCACTACATGAAGAATCCCAGGTAAGACCAGCAGATCTACCTGGGTGAACACAGCCCAGATCACCAATGCACACTGTCTTGAGCAAATAAATTTGTGCTGGGATTGTTTATTAAGCTGCACAACTGAAAAATATTGGCATCCACTTGGCTGTCAAGTATGTACATGGTCCTTGAAATTCAGAACCTGTGCCATAAACAGCTGCTATTTACCCGGTCTTTTGGCTTTATGCTTAGTGCGCTGTAATCTGGATGGTTTGACAGTTGGCTACTTCTGATTCTGTAATTTTTCTTTAAAAAAATCTGTGATGTTTTTAAAGGAATTTACAAAATAAGAAAACTATTGAAGTGTTACTTTTATGTTGGGGAATAAAGTCTTGAGGGCAGTTAGTGGAAGAGGTTTTTATTTGTAAACTTTTGTCTATTTATATGGTTTAAAAGTTTTTGTCAATAATTTAAGAATATACCACTGTAAAGTTATTCTTCTAGATAAGGTGTAGAAAACTTTATATCTCAAGAGAAAAAAATGATATGCTATGGTTTTAGGCCTATAATAACAATTATTTTATAGAATTATTAAGTTATTAGCAAGGAAATAAGATAAAAAAGTCATATTTTAAATAACATCTCCATGCAAGCTGAGACACTAAGAAGAATCAGTGGCTTTCCTGTGAGGCAGGAACCATGTGTACACTCTTTTACAGATGAAAAAACTGGAAATCAGAGAAGTTAAGAAATAAGCTCAAGATCACCTATATAGTAAATGGCAAAATCAGCATCTGAACCTGCTGATTCCAGAGCTCATGGAGAGTTCCAGTGGGCAACTTGGGAGGAGGAGGAAGCATGAGAGAAGAGGCAAGTATCTGAGAGGCCAGGGTATTGACATAATGCTCAGGTTGATGCTACAGATGGAGTTGAGGCAGAGAGGAATACAGTAAGCCAGGAACAAAGATGTCAGTGAATGAGGTGTAGTTTACAAGGGCTAGAAGATGAGAACAGTGAGGAGGGGTATACAGGACACATACCAAAGCCTGAGAGTTTCTCTATCAGGTGTAGGGGTGAGAGTCTAGATCAGAAAGAGAGGACCTTGTCCAACTTACACATTTCAATCCAGAATCCGTAAGATGTGGGAGAAAGGCCAAATTCCATTGGATAAAATGCAGGAGCAGCAGTGTAGACTCATAGAGAGTCAGTCTTAGTTGAAGTGTAGAGGCTGGAGCTATGGAGGAGTTTCCAATTATATGTGGATGTTCCAAAGTCTTGATGAAAAGATTTGGAAAACAAAGGAGGCATGGGAGGGTGCACTGGGGATGAGGATGCTCAGTGCATCACAGGGCCAACAGGTGAGTATGGATGATGGGATGGTCTTACAGTTTTGGCAATAACTGTGAGGAGGAGTTTAGTCTCAGTAATTTCAAGCAACATTGGTTAGTCTCACAGAATTTAGCTGTGACCTGAAGACAGAAACCTGATGGCTTTATTGTGGGGCTAAGTGTTTCCTTTTCTCTCGCTCTGGAGGAGATGGTGGCAGCTGTGGTATAGAATGTACAGTGGTCATGGTGACAGTGGACAGGAAGCAGGCAAGCTCTGATCACCTGCCAGGCAAGGCTTCAGTGCCAGTGACTGATGGATCCTAGGTGCTATAGGTCAGGCTCTGCCTTGAGCTGGGGGTTTCTGTCCTGCCAGCACTCAGAGGGGTCTCCATGGCCAACATCTGCATAAGAATGTACTACCACAAACATCGTTCCAATTTCCTATTTGTGTATATTTAGAATTAATCTATTTAGGATACATTCTCAGAGATGAAATTTTGATATTAAAGAAAATAGATAACTTTAGAGTTTTTGGAATATATTACAAGTTTCCAAGTGCAAAGATTCTACTATCTTTCATTCCCACTTGTAACAAAAGAGAAAGCTCTTTTTTACACTCTCTTCTTTCCATGAAGTTTTTAAACTCTAATTGATTATTTTAATTAATAATTAGCTAATTGATTATTTTAATTAATAATTATCAAAACAGTATGGCGATTTCTGAAATAATTAAAAATAGAACTACCATTTGATCCTGCAATTACTGGATATCTACCCAAAGGCAAAGAAATCATTATGTTGAAAAGATATCTGCAGTTTTATGTTTATCACAGCATTGTTTACAATAGCAGTGATATGGAATCAACCTGTGTCCATCAATGAATGATTAGATAAAGAAAATGTTCTACACACACACAAACACACACACACACACACACACACACACACCATGAAATACTACTCAGCTATAAAAAATAATAAAATCATGTCTTCTGCAGCAACCTGAATGGAACTGGAGGCCCTTAACGTAAGTAAAATAACTTTGAAACAGAAAGTCGTATACTACATGAAGTTTTTAAATGTTTGAAATCACTGCCAATGTAATATGTTAATCCTGGCATCCTACAGTTATTTTATCTTTCACTTTTAAATTTGTGAAGCTGAACAAGTACCATTTGTATTTCTTTTGGGTGATCATTGTTCATCTGGATTTTTTGTTTATCCTCCCATTGAGATTTGGAGTCCTTTTCCTAAGACCTCTTTATATAAACATTAACACTCTGCCTTCTATATTACAAATATATATCCAATTTTTTGCTTACCTATGTGTTTATTTCCTATGGTTTTTGACTAAACAGGTTGATATAGTCTGGATATCTGTCACCACCCAAATCTCACGTTGCATGGTGATCCCCAGTGTTGGAGGTGGGGACAGATGAGAGGTGACTGGATTGTGGGAGCAGATCCCTCATGAATGGCTTGGACCATCCACTTGGTAGAAAGTGAGCTCCCGTTCTGAGTTCACATGAGATCTGGTCATTTAAAAGCCTGTGACCCCTCCCGCCCCCACTGTCTCTTTCTTCTGCTTTTTCTGTGTGACTTGCCTGCTCTCCTTCACTTTCTGCCATGACTGTAAGCTTCCTGGGGCCTCTCTAGAGGCTGAGCGGATACTGGCACTATGCTTTCTCTAAAGCCTGCAGAACCGTGAGCCACTTAAACCTCTATTCTTTATAAATTACCCAGTCTCAGATATTTCTTCATAGCAAGGCAAGAATTGCCTAATACACCAGTAGCTTAAAGTTTTAATATAAAACATCATTACATACTTTCTTCCTTAACTTCATCCTCAGTCTCGTTTGGCCTATAGAGGAGGAGGTCTTGCTTTAGATTCAAAATGTGTAATATCAATGCTTCTACCATCTGTAAAGTTATAGCATCTAAAAGAGAGTAGGAGGCCCTTTTCTCAGCAACCCACTTTAAGTACATCTTTCGACATTCTGGTTTGAGATAACGGTTATCTGCCTTAAATGTAGCAGATATCTGGCAAAATGTAAATAGCTGCTGACCTTGGTAGAAGCCTTTTCAGTGGAGTGGCCACAAACATTTCTATGAGTGTGTTGAGGAGATAGTGGGAAGTAGGCAAGTCTGAGTCACTGGCCTTCTATGCAGGGCAAGGCTTCAGTGTCAGTGACTACAGAGGAAGGAAGAAAACACAGTTCTTGAGGAACTTTTCCTGTGAAGAGGAGCTAAGAAATAGCCTAGAGTGAGAGAAGGAAGTGCAAACAAAGGAAAGTCTGGCAATAGCATGTTTTATACTCAAACCAGCACTGTGCCACGCCAGTCACTCCCAACCACCTGTTCTTTTCAGAAACATAGATGAATGAAATCAGTCCCAAGTAAAGTGTATAATACTATTCCACGCTTCACTTTTGCTTAACTTAATGATTTTAAGCATACGTCCTACTGTTTTCTTTTTGGTTGTTTTTTGTTTTGAGATGGAGTCTCGCTCTGTTGCCCAGGCTGGAGTACAGTGGCCCGATCTCGGCTCACTGCAACCTCTGCCTCCCGGGTTCAAGTGATTCTCCTGCCTCAGCCTCCTGAGTAGCTGGGACTACAGGTGCATGCCACCACACCCAGCTATTTTTTGTATTTTTAGTAGAGACAGGGTTTCACCATGTTGGCCAGGATAGTCTCGATCTCTTGACCTCGTGACCTGCCCGCCTCACCCTCCCTAAGTGCTGGGATTACAGGAGTGAGCCACTGCACCTGGCCATGTCCTACTGTATTTTAAATATCTTAATACTAAGCATTTTTAAGTTCTGCCGTAATCTATTCTTTCACTGTGTTCCCAACAATCAGCTGAAAATAATGTTAATGATTCACTTCAACATTTTGTGTATTTGTTCTTTTTTTTTTGCCACAAACCACTGTCTTAAGGAAAACATCATTCTCAGTAAACTATCGCAAGGACAAAAAAACAAACACCGCATGTTCTCACTCATAGGTGGGAATTGAACAATGAGAACTCATGGACACAGGAAGGGGAACATCGCACTCCGGGGACTGTTGTGGGGTTGGGGTGGGGGGACGGACAGCATTAGGAGATATACCTAATGCTAAATGACGAGTTAATGGGTGCAGCAAACCAACATGGCACTTGGATACATATGTAACAAACCTGCACATTGTGCACATGTACCCTAAAACCTAAAGTACAATAATATAAAATGAAAAATAAAAAAAAATTCTAATGAAACTTAGAAGGTGTGATACTCATCATAAATGATTCCCCAGAGTACCAAGTTAAGTTGGGTCCCTGGCTTCAGCAACTCACAGTAAAAGAGGAAGATTGTGTCAACTATTGACAATGAGACAACACAAGTAAGGCTATCTCCTCATCTATGTGAAAATAATATTTGATGTACAGAAAATATTTGCTGAATGAATGCAACCGGATTTTATGAAATGGTGCATTCAGGCCCCTTCACCCCTTTGCAATTTCATTCCCCTGACTTGGGCCTACACTATCCAGGTCACTTAGCTTTATTATTGGCTCAGGATTTGTAAATCTCTTCCAGATGATCAGCTTGCTACACTAAAAGCCGCTTCAGCAAACTGCTGTGTACTCTACTGGATATTAACAGATAGAGAGGTAAGATTTTTTTTTTTTTTCCTCTGGAACTCGTATTCTGACTGTGAGTGTCAGATGAATGAGAAAATAAAAACAAACCAAAAAAATATAAAAAGATACTTCAATAATTACTACAATAGAGGAATATTTAAAGTTCTGTAGGATACTGTGAGAGAGTTCACATAATGTATTGATATTGAACCGTAGGATATGATTTCTGTTCGTGCATTTTATCTGTAGGGAAGCCACTCTGCTTTTCTGACAGATTTCACAAAACTCCATACAGGTGGCACCTGTTGGGGAGGAAAGACTTCTTTTCCTTACCCATCTCTAGGTTTATGGCCAAGGCGCTTATAGCAAAAAATAACAGACTATCATGAAAAAAGCACACACATTGGTTTAATATAAGTTTTACATGACAAAGAAGCCTTCAAAAATGAACACTCAAAGAAACAGGAAAGCCTGTGTATTTTTATCCTTAGGTTTAATGAAGTGTGGACAGTCAGGGGATAATACGATTGACCAAAGGGATTTTGACCTAATGATAACATACTATAAGAAAGATAGCAAGGCTTGTTTGTTAAAAATCTGCTTTGTATCCTTGTGTCGTCAGAGATAAATGTGTTCCTCTCTTCCAGGTATATGGAGAAACCTTTTGAATGAGGGTTTTATGATCTCCTTGGAAGTGAAGGATGAGGGGAAGGTAAGAGAGATATTCCTGCTTCTGCAGTTTCTCAAACGTTAAGGTGCCATATTTTTGGATAGCATGCCCTAAACCTCATCACACCCAACACAAAGAATCTCAGTTCTAGCCATGTCAAAAGTCCTATGTACATTTATGTCATTCCTACATTAGCACCTCATCTCCATTTCTCCCATCTTCGCTCATTTTTTTCTTTTCCTGGATGTATACTTCCTTTATATTTCTTAAAGAAGATTTTGCTTTAGCATCTTTGATCTTTGGTGGGCCATTAAGTATAGAACAGTTTTGGCCATCAATTTCCCTGTGCTTCTGACTATAACATGTTCTCACTGCAGAGATCATCTTTGACCCCCAAGCACAAACCTGGATTTAGCCCATTTGATTAGTTCTCCTAATGTTCTCTTTTGTAGTGTATGTTTTGTAATCCCCAATTTTTTCAATCCCCAAAATAGAAGGAAGATTGAAGAGTTACTTGGTATTACCTTGACAATATTAATGAGACACAGTCAGATAAGGTTTAATGAGCAGATGCAAGTGAAAGTCATATTCCAAAACTGTCTTATAATGTGTGTGTGTGTGTGTGTGTGTGTGTGTGTGTGTTTGGTGTGATAGGAATGGGTAGAAGAGGAAGGAGATGGGTTTCCTAGGATCTATGAATCATCCATCTGCTCAGTCTGAGAGGCTAGAACTCAGACAGGGTCAGTGACCAGGATCATTGATTGCTTGAGCACAGAGATTACACATTTGAAACAAGCTCTGCAGCTTGAACTCCTTTAACTACCAGTAACAAGTTCTCTTGTCTCATCTTCACTGGAACAGAATGAGGGATTGATAAGTTCAATCAAATACACCGCGTTCCTTTGGTGTGAAAAATATTGCAGAAACAAGATGTTGATAAGGCAAAGTGTAAAATAGAGATGTGCTTCAGCAACACTGCTTTGGAGTGGAATCAAAAGGATATAATGAAAGTGGAAATGATTTTTCATTTTCAAAAAGGAGAAGCTTGCTTTCAGTGAAAGAGTAAATAACAATTGTGAATAAAATTTTACTCATGTTTGACTTCCCCAAATCTAAAATAAAATATATGCTTCTTCGGGAAATCATATGCAATGACTCTTTAGTAGTCCTATTCTTTCCTAATAAATGTTCATTCCCAAAGTGTAGCATACAAAAATGAGACAAATCTATATTCTTTCCAACACGGGCAGTCACACACACACTCTTTTTGTGTGCCTGTGGGCTAAGACTCTCTCTACTTGAGGGAGGCTTGAGGAATCAACAGAGAGAACCTGAGTTCCCACAGTTGTGTGATAAATCCAGCAGACACTTGTATACATGAAAAATAAATGATGTTTTCTCCATATTGGCACCATGTGGCATTCTTAAAGGAACTGTGACTTTTCAAGGAACCCTTGTGACAGGGTAACAACCTATAATTTAATAGACTAAAACATATATTAATCTCTTTATATTTAACTACTTGTCTTTTTTTTTTTAAGACAGACTCTCGCTCTGTCACCCAGACTGGAGTGCAGTGATGCTATTTAAGCTCACTGCAACCTCTGCCTCCTGAGTCTGAGCAATTCCCCCGCCTCAGCATTCTGAGTAGCTGGGATTACAGGCATTCACCACCACACTCGGCTAATTTTTATATTTTTAGTAGACACAGGGTTTTGCCATGTTGGCCAGGCTGGTCTCAAATCCCTGACCTCAAGTGACCCTCCCACTTCAGCCCCCCAAAGGGCTGGGATTACAGGCATGAGCCACCGTAGCCAGCCTACTATTTGTCTTTTTAAGGAAAAAGAAAAAGAAGTAACTGCTAATTTAACTTTCACCATGGTAAATTCATGAAATATGAATTTTTCAAATAACTAAGGCTAATCCTGTTAAAGAAGAAATTAACCAATTAAAAGTAGAAATTAATGAATTAGTATGTTATATGCAAGACCGGACACAATGTATGTTTATAATTATTATCTCATTTAGAACCAATGGCAACTGCCCTAGTTAGATATTATCATGTATATGTTATAAACAAGGAAATTTGGCTCAGAAAATTAAGCAACCTATAATTATGCAACTGTTCAACGCTAAGTCTTTGCAAGAAATGTTAATTATTTTAGTGGTATCATTCAACAATACATTTTATGATGTAATTTCATTAAAAGAGATTGTAAACATAATTTAACTTTTTGATGACTTAACCCATCATTTCAAGGAGCAGTTATTAAGTTGTTTATAATATGCTGATGCATGAAGAGGAATGGGGTATGTTATGAATAACTTCTCTTCTACAAAATTGCTCTAGCTCCTTTAATTATGGAATTCTAGCCCTTGATTTTAATGGATTCCCTTTTTTTCTTCTCTATCAAATCATTAGCTGCCATTTTACTTTTCTCTCAAAACATTGGCCACTGGCAATACAACCTATCCTGCATGAAAATTCTACTTCTAATCTTTCATATACTAGAACACTAAATAAATGCGCTAAATTTTATATCAGAACCAAAGGTAAGTAGATCCTGAGAGAAAGTCAAAGGACACATTTCTCCTTGGCTTCAAGTACGTGAAGGTGTTGCATTGCTTTGCATACCTCCAGAGATCTTTTACATCCTAGTTAAGTTTTGCCAAATGTGACCTCTGAGTAAGTGAGATTTTATAGTCTAGTTCAAATCATACCATTTGAATTTGGCGTTCCTCTCTCCCATTCTTGCTCTCTCTCTGCTTTTTTTTCCCTCTCTCCCTCTTTTGTTTACCCTGTGTATTCTGTCCACGTGTTTCATAACGTATCGCAGCTTGCATTGTCTGAGAACACAAGTGGGATTTGGTCACTGTTTATCTTTGTGTTTGCCATATAAACTAAAACTCAACAAATGTGAATTGTATTATATTTTTATTGACTATCCTTTCACCTCTGAACTTCAGTTCAGAAGACATCTTTGAAGTCAAAAAAGTAATTCTACCTCCCACAACAAAATGACAATGGCTACTCTACTGAATTTCTCTGTAAGCCAGCAATTTATATGCCACCATCTCACTTAATTCACATGATAAGATGGCGAAGTGGGCATTGTTATTGCCATTTTAGAGGTGAGGAGGGTAGGCTCAAATAAATTAATTAAGTTATCAGATTTTTGTATAGCTCGTAGGAGCTAGAATTGGGATTCAGATGTAGGCCTGTTTTACCCCAGATGTATGATTATTGTACAATCCATAGGCACACACACACACACACACACACACACGTTGAGTACATAAACACGCACACGTATGTTGAAACATTATATATGTTTATATACACATATTTTGCATTTATAGTATATATATGTCTATGTATAGGTATATATATGTATACACAATTTTATAGATACATAGATGATATACATAGATGATATACATAGATGATAGATAGATAGAACTAATAAATAGATGATAGGTAGATAATGATTATAGCCCTGCCTATAATATTGAAGACAGGCTAGAGACCAAACTTCTCTGATAGTAGATTTAGTTTCTGGATGACAGAGTGTAGACTGTTTCTATGTGTCATGAAAGGATAATGAATCCCTCTGATGCCTGTCTGCTCTGAAAAGAGCAAGTCAGCCCAGCTCAGAAAGTTGTTCTGGGCTTCATCCTTGAAGAACAAATGGCTGAGATGAGAGGAAATGAGGGAGACAATGACATTTCAAATTGGACTTTGACTTTATTAATAGGTACTCTTTCTTTAGAATACAGTCTTCTTCTTTCTCCTCCTCCTCTTTCTTTATATTATGACATTTTTCTCTATGCATTCAAACACAGTGACCATTGTGGAGATATAAGGAAATAATAATGTAGAAAATCATCTAGGTTGTCTCTAACCATGCAGAGAAGTATGATTTTCCAACCCAAGTCCCCAGAATCAGACAAAGCTTAAATAACACAAAATCATCCAAGGTTCTTCTGAGCACTTAGAATCAGCTCTGCTATGTGCAGGTGTGATGGTTAATTTTGTGTCAGTTTACTAGGGTAAAACATTATTTCTGTGTGTGCATTTAAGGGTGTTTTATAAAGAGATTAGCATTTGAATCGGTAGACCCAGTAAAGAAGATCCGCCCTTCCCAATGTGGATGGGCGTCATCTAATCTTTTGAGGGCATGAAGAGAACAAAAAGCAAAGGAAGAATACATTTTCTCTCCCTTCTGGAGCTGGGATTTCTGTCTTCTTCTACTCTCAGTATTCCTTATCTTGGGCTTTTGTCTCAGACTAGAGTTGCACCATTGACTCTCCTGGCTTTTCGACCTTTTGGCTTGGACTGGAACTCTACTACCAGCTTTCCTAGACCTCCAGCTTGAAGACCGCAGATAGTGAGATTGCTAGGCCTCTGTAATTGCATGTGTCAATCCCTCATAATAAATCTCATTCTACATATTTCTATATATCCCCTTGGTTCTGCTTCTTGGGAGAACTCTGACTAATACAGATTTTGATGCCAAGAATTGGGCGTGATGCCATAACAAATACCTAAAAATGTGTAAGCAGATTTGGAACTGCGTAATGGGTAGAGGCTGGAATAAGTTTGAGGTACATGATAGTAAAAGACTACATTGTGGTGAAAATATGTTAAGGGCAATTCCGGTGAGGGCTTAGAAAGAAGAGGAGAGCTGTAGAGACAGCCTGAATCTTCTTAGAGAATATGTAAGTATTCCTGAACAGGATTTTGCTAGCAATATGGATGGTAAAGGACATTCTGATGCAGTCTCAGATGAAAATGAGGGACATGTTATTAGATAACAGAGGAAAGTCCATCTTTGCTATAAAGTGGCAAAGAGCTTGACTGGATTGTATTTGTAGTCTAGTGTTTTGGGAAAGTTAGAACTTATTGAGTGATTACATTGGATATTTGGCTGAGGAAATGTCTAAGCAAAATGTTAAAGTTGTGTCTTGGTTTCTTTTAATTGCATATGGTAACATGTAAAAGAAAGAAATTACTTCAAGATGAAATTGATCAACAGAAGGGAAGCAGAACATAAAGATTTAGAATATTCTCAGGCTAGAATCATGCCATGGTGACTTCACTGGCCTGAAGTCTCAGGAGGCCCTGTCCTCATGGCAGTTCTCTGCTGGGATTGCAATCCAATGGCTCCCAGAAGCTTCATATTTTGAAATGTAGGTGAACAACATTATTTTGTTCTCCCAAAATTAATATGTTGAAATACTAACCCACAAGGTGATGGTATTAAGAGGCAGAGCCCTCATGAATGGGATTAGGGCCCTTACAAAAGAGACCCCAGAGAAATCCCTGGCCCTTTCTGCCATGTGAAGTTGCAGTGAGAATATGGCTACCTATGAGAAAGCAGGTCATTATCACACTTCAAATCTCCTGCTCCCTTGATCTTGAACTGTCCAGCCATCAGAACTGTGAGAAATAAATTTGTTGTTTGTGAGCCACCCAGCCTATGGTATTTTGTAGTAGCAGCTCAAACAAACTAACTAAAACAGCAGATAACGTAGGATGCTTGCTAAAGATAAAGCAATGGAAAAGAATGAGAAAGTTAAAGAAAGAATGTCCACTGAATATTGACTGAGTCAGGACTCCCCTGTGTACCCCCCCATTGTTTCTGCCTCATGGAGGCCTTCTCTATCCTTCTCCTGAATTAACACACAAGTGTCTTCCCTCATTTCCTCCTCTCTGCTTTTATGCCTCCTTCAAATCATTCTTAACATTAGTAGTTTCAAAACATTTTTTGAACACTCCATCAGTTTATAAAAAGCATGCACATCCATGTATCTTTATTCATTTAAAATTAACATGTACCCTAACATTAAGTAGTTACTAGAAAACATTTGCAAACTACGTATCTTAAAAGGAACAAATATGAATAAATACAAATTGAAGTTCTCAACTCTTCTTTCCATACCCCAACATACATGCCCCTCTGTGAGGACTCTCATTCCACATTCTTTCAAGGGATCTTTCTGGCCTACTGACAACCCTCTTCTGGAAACTCATAGTCTTTAGAATAATACGCTTTTCTTTCGTATGCCCACTGTGCCCGTTCATGGTCTGGCATTTATGATTTCTCAGGCCTGATGTTGTATTCTTCTCTCCTTTACTTGAACTTGACGTTTAAAAGAATACATACAATTATTTATGCTTTTTAGAATAAATCATGACACTACATATATCTATATATTTACAAACTCATCCATGTGCATTGAGTGTTCTTCCTTCCTCTTGTTCATTAAAAAAAAAATTTCAACATTTACATGTCAGATCGTAAGTAACCTTTGAAGGAGGCCTCCCTTTACGAGCCACACGTCTTGTTAACTCTGTCCTTTATGTCGTTGGTCTCCAAAGTGGGGAAGATACTCATCAGGGGTACATAAGATGACCAAATTGAGTACTAAAAAATAGTAAAACTTTAGGTTTGCTATCTCATCTTTTTAGTTTTATAATATATCAATACAGAATTAAATGTGTATACATATATACTACATATGTGCTTTATATATAACTACTCTTTATATATCAGTATGTTATTAATTTTACATATATTAAGTATATGTTCAAATTGATACTTTTATTGATATTTTTATCTTATGGAAGAATAATCTATTGATTTATAGATGTACTTTCTCCAGCTTGTATTTTTAAATCTCTGTAGGCCTCAAAAGCCAAAGCAATACTTGGCAAAGTATACATTTAATATAGGTTTGTTGACTTGAATAAAAGAAGCAGGATTTAATATTTCACGTCTCCTTGTTACTGTCTATCACACATTTATTATGCCAACAGCTTTACTCCAACAAATTTAGTGTCTTTGGAGAGTCTATTGAAGTAAAATATCAATATAAGACCCTTTTTCTAGAATCACTGAAGAATTGGAAATACACATAGGTTATGATAGATCTGAATTACTATGGAGCGACTTGGAGACAGAGGTAAATATAACTTAATCTCTAAAGTATAATTTACATTTCCCGTGTTCTCTTACCCTTCTCATATTTTTTATTTATATTAAAGAATCAGATAAACATTAGGAATACATTTGTACTAAAGAACCCATCTGGCCTATTAGAAATCAACGTGTAAGAGCGGTTTTATTTCTAACTTTAACTTGGTTTCAAAAAGTCAGCATAATATCACACAGTACACTATGCATTAGGAAATGAATTTTTATAACTTTATTATCTCTCACATTACTTCCCATTCACAAGTGTATTAGTGGAGGAGGCTCATGATTTGAATTTCATCCATAAGGCTCATTATGGGGCACTTGAAAATTTGTCAGAATTGGGCCCCTAACACCTTAGGAATAAAATGATACATTGCTTTTATTCTTGTTAATTCTAAAAAAAGAATCCACTGTAGTATAGTATAATTTAAAATTTGAGTAGTGGGTATCCCTCAAAAATTACCCCTTTCAAATTTCTTTGGCTTTGAATTTAAGTATTCTATACTCCTCTCATTTAAAATACATTCTATCTCAAGTGAGGGAGAAAATAAGCAACTTAAAGAAATTGAGTATGATAGACTAATTATGTTTCATTTTAAAGAATTTATGCATAAAAGTGAGAAACACAGGTTCTTTAGAAATATATATATCTATTCTCATTGAATGTGCAAAAATAATGATTCTGAAGTACTAGCATTCTTCTTTATTTTTATTTTTGTATAGATGGGGTCTCACTATGTTGTCCAGGCTTGTCTCAAACTTTTGGCCTCAAGCAATTCTGCTTCTGCCTCCCAAAGTGCTGGGATTACAAGCATGAGTCAATGCACCCAATAGTTACTAGCATTCTTGATTTGACTGGAACGAAATGCCCTATTCTTAATTCTAGTAACATATTCTTCACTTGTGTATAACTGGTCCACCTCCCCTTCACATACAGTGAGTATAAATGCATAAATGCTAAGTTTCTCCCGCTAGCATACCAGCATCACTTTTTCCAAGCTTAGGTAGTAAGAACAATTTTCATTTTCTCCACTGAAAAAATGATAGTTGGCTCATTAAGTATCCTCTCTTTGTAATTCTACTGTGGTTTTCCACATAGGAGTGTATAATTGAATTGCCAAATCATTGATTTAAATAACGATTCCTTCCCTTCTTTATTCCAGCATTTCTCAGTATAGGAAAACAAAAAATGAAGAATTTATGCTACCCTCTTGAATACAATGTAAGTTTCTCAGATAAATGATAGAATAACATCAAATATAGGGAGGTGACAAAAAATTTGAACACAGTTTGAATAGCCTTTTTCAAGAAATTAGGTCACTAAGAAAACTCAACATATCATTATATTGGAAATTTATATTATAGTAGTTATTATGGGATATAAAATATTAAGTATGACTATCTCGAAAATTATCTGAAAAGTTTGTTACTGAAGTTACATCAGCACTCTAGATTAGGGTAGCCAGATTTAGCAAGAAAAAAAATTCAAGAATCTCAATTAAATTTGAATATTAGATTTAAAAAAACATTTTTTTGGTACGAGTACATGCCAAGCAATATTTGGGCCATACTTATATTTTGAAATGCTATTTATTGTTTATCATAAATTTAAATGTAATTGAGTATCTTGCATTCACATAAGTGAATGAAAAACTATGTAACAGATCCCTATGGTGGCATCCTCTGTAATTTTCATGAAATGATTCTGAGAGTCACTTGTGTTTCCGTTTTTGCTCTGGCTGCCAGGCAGCTCAGAGTAACATTTTCCGTTTGGGTGCTTCACCATGACCTCTCCTTGCTGTATCAGCTGCTTGAAACTCCGAGCCAAACTTTGGGTCCATTTCAAGCAAAATATCCAAGAAATTGGTCTTACATTTTGAACAATATTTTTGCCCCTTCTTATCTGCTTTTTCCTACCCTCATTTTTCTTTGCTCTGAATTCTTTTTTATCCAATTATTCACATAGGATGGTATAAAGAAATAAATGAAATAAATATTTAATCACATACTGATAAAAATCTACATCAACGTATATATTTCTTTCATTTTTCTTTGGACCTGACTTTCTATTTGTATTTTATTAACCCAGATAAAGCATGCCATTTTATTGTATGCTACTTAAGTTTTTATGCGAAAGGGGCAGAGTAAGTATAAAATGTTTACCAAAGTTTGTTAAACAATGTTAATGGTCAACATTGAGAGAAAGAGTATAAAATTGGATACATCCCAAAGTAAGATATTAAGGAATTCAAATGCAGTTTAAAAATAATGTGTCTTCAAACTGCCAGGGGAGAATTCTTGCTTTAATTTTGTCTCAGTCACTTTTTATCTGTTTTGCTCTAGACTTTTAAGCTTAAGCAAAGATATTTTGCATGACACTAAGCTAATGGTAATTCCTCCTTTTTTCCTTTAGTATTCCTAAAACAAATATCTTAACTTCTGTTATAGGCAAAGAAGTATGTTAGGGTATAAAATAAAATCATAAGGCAAAGATGAGGAACTTGAGAAGCTTGTATGTCAAAAAGAAGGACATTACAATACATCCTTTAAAAATTAATATTCTCTGATCTTGCTCCCTGGAGATAACTTTCAAAGACTTTAGATGTCTCTTGTTATATTAACTTTTGTATTTCTAAATAATACCCTGCTTTTCCTTGGTTTAATCGATTTTGGACATCACCCACTGATTTCTTATTAGTGTGCGTGTGGAACTGGCTTTCTCATACTCAGTATTTCAGTCCCAACTAAATTCCCCACCCCATTCCTCCAACAAAGTTATATCAAAACTTTTGGTTAAGACAGTATACATTATTTGCATTATCATGGCTGTATAAATTTTTCTACTGATGGTTCAAGTAATAGACTATACTTAGGGGCCAAGCACGGTGGCTCACACCTGTAATCCCATCACTTTGGGAGGCCAAGGCGACCAGACCACCCGAAGTCACGAGTTTAGGAGTTCGAGACCAGCCTGGCCAACATGGTGAAACCATATCGAAAAATACAAAAAAAGTAGTCGTAGTGGTGCGCATTGTAGTCCCAGCTACTCGAGAGGCTGAAGCAGGAGGATCACGTGAACCCAGGAGGTGGAGGCTGCAGTGAGCTGAGATTGTGTCCCTGTACTCCAGCCTGGGTGACAGAGCAAGACTCTGCCTCAAAAAAAAAAAAAAAAGACTATGATTGTACTTTCTTTTCTGTTGATCATTTTAGGAAAATTACAAAGTATGGTTGGGATTTGAAAATTTACAAGAATTTCTACTTGGGCTTAGTTTAACGAACCAAGAAACAATTAGGGCAAAGGATACCTTCATGATTAGGCTAAGAATAAGTGAACACAGATTCCACTGTCTCCACAGCGGAATGGCACCCAAGACTATGTGGTCACTGGCTGGCCACAGGGAGGAGCTTCATAGGTCAGAAGAATCTGGCCGTGGCTTACTAAGATTTCCACCAAATGTTACATTTCCAGGAATTAATAATTATCTTATTTTAGTTTTCATTTGATTAATTTCCTATATAGCTGCTTTTGTTTTTTATATGCTCCACTAATTGTATGAATTCTATCTAATATTTTTCAATAATCGAATATTTCAAATACTCTATCAATAACATTTGCTTTCTCTGGAGCCTGTCTTCTCTCCAAGTTGTACTGAAGCTCTTTGGGCTCCTGCAGGGCTTTCCTCCTGGTACTGCGTTTACTGATATCTCAAATATCCCTCTTTTGTGGTCTCCAAATCTCCATTTGTTCTTGCTTTCATCCTCATTTTTCTGGAACCCTTACTGTTAATGCTTCCTAAGAAAGGATGCATTGAAAATGTAATATTTTTACTTTTTCCTTGCCTGAATATGCCATGAGCTTTAATTAGTGTACTTGTTTAATCATTTGGTTAGATTGGGAATTTCAAGTTGAAAGTCATTCGTCTTCAGACTTTTGAAGGAGGAACATCTGTATGTAAATATCTCACCAGCTCTTATACATGAAAACATTGAACATACAAATTGTGTAGTCATCCATTTGGAGAAGACAATGGAAACCATGGAAGTATGGAGTGATAAAGTGTAAAACAGAGAACTAATTTTAATCGGATTCCCAAAGATATGATCAAAGGTGTCTGATGACCGAAAGAGAAAGAGAAGAACAGCAGAAGGACCAGGTTATTGAGTGTCAAAAAGGTAAAAGGGAAAAGTTTCAAAAAAAATGTGGTTAGCAGAGTCATTAAATGGACATTTAATGTATTTAATCAGTAATATATTAACAAAAATATTGGTGTTAATTGTGATAATAGTGTGAACTGAGAATTTGGTGTAAAGAATCTGAAACATCTCTGTACCAGTTCTCAAAAGAACTGGATTCCAGCCACTAAATTTCTGGCTGTTCTTGGGTGAATCATAAATCTCTGCTGCTTATCTACGACCTGAGGAAATGGGACTTAATAACTTAAAATGCCTTTTTGGTTTTTAATGTTATATGGCTTGCACTTTACACACTTTGATGTACATTCAAATGCAGGATCACATTTGAACCTTAAAAGAGTCCTATGAGGAAAGCAGGACAGGGATTTTCTCATATTCTCTGTCTTTTCTCTCTTAATAATTTTGTAGGTTACAAAACAGATAAAGAGAGTCAGATTGAAAAACAGAGCCAGATTTAGAACCCAGGGGTCTCATCCAGGTGGGTAATAGTTCACATGAAGTATCTGATAACACATTAGTACTCATTTGAAGCAAATACATCTATGTTTTTGCCAAAGTCTAAATATATATCCATTGATTCTTGTGATTTCCCCAGACCAGGAAGAACGTCTTAATGGATCATAAACTGATGTGAATTTTTAAGCTCCATCTTCTGGTTTTACAGTCAAATGATGGATATGATTGATAGAGTACTTAAGTGAAAGGCAGAATCAGTTTGTTTCAAGCTGCTCAGTTTTCAATTGTTGTTGCTCCTTCTCTTTCATTATGAGTTATTAGTTTAGCCTTATCAATATCAATTTAGTTTGCTGTGGTTTTGGTTAATCCTAGAGAACACAATGATGCATGGTACTTGCATCCAAAATACTTTTGCCTATAATTTTCTGATAAGTAAATGTTAAAAAGGATTTACAGTATAGTTCAAATGTGAATCATATATAGGCTTATTGTAAAAGCTGATTACATAGAATGCTGCCTCATTTATTTTTAATAATAATATTACTGTTTTCTTAGATAATGGAGTGACCGATCATTTTCATCACTGACCTACATTCCATCCCACTTTACCTTGAACATTTTCTTTGCAAAGTAGAACACAAAACAAATTGTTATATTCTTTAAGGTCCAGAGAACTTCCAGGAACCCCAGTTGGCCTTATATTTTGCTTACATGTCAGTGCAGAAATGTGTTGGGAAATACAATGTCATACAAAATTGAGTTGTTACAGGACTTTAGATAGAAGATCATCTATTCTGTTATGTTAGATTCAACCATTTGTACTGAAAACAATAAAAATCTAATAAATGACCAATAGTCTTTTATAGGCAACTCATTCAAATACTTTATTTTTTTCTTTAGAGATTTGATCTACTAGTGTCTAATGTGAGCTTATAGGATAAGCAGCACATGATAGTAACAGACAATGAAGTGGAATCAATTGCTCGGGCAGCTCTCTTGATTGTTATATTCCAAGTCTCATTATATCCAAATGTGAAATGTCAGCAAACCATTGCTACATTTGCGCTAATAATAAAATCCTTCTCTGGCCCAAGGCAGACAACTCCATTTGTTTATAGGTTCAATTAGCCTATTATAATTTGTCATATTCTTTCTAAAACTACCTTATTGGGAAATGACAAGAATAAAATGAATTATGGAGAGATACACTGGAAAACCAACTTTCTGTCTAGCCCCAAAATATCTAGGAATGCCTCTGTCCTATATTCAGAATGAATTTTTACTGTAATTAAAAGTTTATTCTTCTTACTCCCTTCCTACTTCCAAAACTGAAAAGAAAGCATAGTGACCTCGTAGGCTTAATATAATCTTACTTTGTAGGCTGGCATGTTAAACCATAAAAGTTCATGGAAGAATGAGTGTTTTTTCATTTTTCTATAAGAAGAGATGTGGGTTGCTCTATTTTAGTAACCAGTTTGTGAGTTAGATATTTCTGCCATTTCTTTTTGGTCCCATCAGTTATAAAAGATGGAGGAGTCACATATCTTGAGACTGTTTATATAACAAAGTGTTCATGTTTATTGACCATTATCCATGACATGGATTTCTAGATCAAAGAGAAGTTCAGTCTGCAGGTAAGCACCAAATTTTACATACATCATCTTACATACTAAGCAAATAATTTATTCATCATTTCAGAAATTGGTTACAAGTTTTTCATGTCTTTCACACAGTCCACCTGAAATAGGTCTCTGTATTTCATATTTTTCAGTTTAGTTTTGTTTTAATTTATTAGGATCTTTGTTTGAAGTTCAAGAATCATAGTCTTTCATTTCTCTAGTTTAGTTGAGAGAAAGGTAATGGATGCATTTATTTCCAATATCTTTGACTTTCTGAGAAAGTCCACCTCTTACACATAACAAAAGTTGTCATTGTATAAATTTTGTTTGTCACTGCATAAATTGTGGGGTTATATCTTCTGATCATTTTCCAGGCTCCATTTAGAGATAAGCCCCAACTTTGTTTAGAATAATTAGTATGATTACATTAGATATCTGTTATAATAAATTAGTATTAGTATTGATGTTTCATCATATAAAACATTTCTACCAAAGATATTTATCATAAACTGCCATTCAGTTTGCAGACTCTAAAATAACTCACTTACAGGCTTTTATTGATTCAAGGAGGTAGATGTAACATATTTCAATCTCAGTAATACGTTATATTTTTGAGAGTTTTACAGTTTATAAGGTGTTTTTATGTGAATTAACTTACCAGATTGATGCTGACATTCCTCACACATTTAGTGAATGTGGAATTCCTTTTAATGGAAAGGTTGAAAATAGGGTATGAAGTTGAATTCAGAAACTAAGAAGAAAAAAGCTAGCAGGAGCTCTTCTAGAATTTATGAAGAGTCAGCTACACATGAAGGCACAAACAAATCAAGAAGGACCAAGTCTAAGTAAGAACTAACATGAGAACCAGAATTTAAGCTGTGCTCTGAGGGCCAAGCTTAAAACATTCAAAGAGGCAAGGCTGGCTGTCCTACTCATTAGCCACACATTAACCACTCATTAGCCTGGGGACTGTTGACTTTAAGTGTTGGAGCCTCAGTTTCATCATTTACAAAAGGTCAATGAACACAGTTGTGCCCATCTCCACAGAATTGCTGTCAGTGTGCTTTGGGGGTGTGTAATTTAAAAAAAAAATTTTCAACCACTGGTATCCAATGTTCTGTCTTGGAGAGACCTATATTTAGAGAAAGTCCTTAATAGACTGCTTTCGTGGTAGCTGATGGGATCCCCAGGGAAAGGTCTGGAACCAGATGGCCAAACAAGAGAGTTATGTGGCTTTGAAAATGACTTTAACAGGTATTGGGGATGAAGATCAGAGATAAGAAAAAGGAGCAGGGGTTAGAGAAGAAAGAGAGGATAAAGACCACAGCAGAAGCTGAGCCTGCAGAAAAAGGCAGCCCCTGAGATATTCCCGGGGGCAGTAGGGATAAAAACTCTTTTTCAAAAAAATGAATATATATTAGATTTTAAACTGTTTGTGATTTCACGATTTAAAGCCCTTATGTTACCCTGATTTGGGGAGCCTGAAATACACATTTCTGTTTATGAAGGTGTTTTATTTAGAATATAAAGACGTCAGATGGGTTTTTAGTATGAGTTTAGACAGGAAGACACTGATATAATATATTAGGAAAGTAAATTTTTAGCTAGACATGAGTTTGAGGAGAAAAAAGTTTCCCCTAAGAATTCCACAGTTATCATATTACCAGGGATATTGTTTTACTCCTACTGGAAGTGGGGCAAATTATAAGATCATTTTTGACTTTGACTTTCAATGTCAGGGTGACTTTAGCTAGCACCTTGATTAAATAATATAAAGTGTTTTTCACCACCTTTGGCATACAATAAGCACATGATAAATGATAGTAATCATCATCATAATTTTATTACTACGAAGTGGTTTCTCTATATCCAAAGCAGCTTTATTTTGCAGAAAATTGGCTTTTGAAACATTATGAGAAGTCCCAAAAACTAGCATTTGATACTCACAATACCTTTGTAGCATAAAAGGTATCCGATACGTTTTATAAAGCAAAGTGATCTCCAGGATCACAGATTTTGAGTTGCAGAATTGGAACTAGAATTAAGGTTTCCTGATTTTTGGTTCTTCTTGTCATTAAAAATATTTTATAATGAGCAGGGAATTGTGTCCTTCTGTAAAAGTTAAAGAGCCATGAAAGTATAGGAATTTGGTTATATAAATGATATACAGGCAAGCGTGCTACAGTTTTGTTTGTGCCTGTACAAAAATATAAGATAGGACCAATGTTTAACAATCGGGGAGTAGTTTTCACAGTACTAGTTAACCATAGGTTACTCAAAATAGTGAATTCAGTTAGGTGGCAGCTATGATTCAGACTATCAGCGATGTCCGTATTGGTGATAGATTTCGAGAATATATTCTTGTGTGATCCCATATTTTAAGGGAAAAGATTAGATTCTTTTTAGTTTTCACTGGACATTCCCCTAAAAAAACATTAAATTTCCTCAAATGAGATGAGTTTGCCATCAAAATAACAGAATCTCAGACTTCGTAAGGGCCGTTCAGTCATAACTACATACCTTTATTTTATTAAAGCAATACCCCAGAGAATGTTGGATAGCTTTTCAGTTACTCATTTTGTGAAGAAGGGAAACATTAAAGAATTGAAATTTTATTTTCAAAGAAATTAACTTTTAAAAATTGCATACTGTTTGAGGACAAATGGAAGCAAAATTATTTTAAAGAGCAGCATAAAAGGCTAAATGGCTTTCATTTATGTACTTTTAGAACATAAAATTGCCTTTTACTTCAGCTATTGTCTTGTTTGCTTAAGTTTATTTTGTTTTGTTTGTAGAATTCATGAATTTGATCTTTCTCCCAACTGTGAGTTAGAGCATATCTGTTAAACTCATTTTCTCAGTTTCCTCAGCACAAAACTGGAATAATATTCCCATGTTGTTTTGCATTCAAGTTTGTTGTAGGAGTTAAAGTGCATTAAAAAGTGCATAGTGGTATAAAAATCAGAAGTAAGAATTATACTGATAACGGTACATGCAATAATACTATTAATGGTATATGCATGTAACCTTTGTAAACATAACTCCAGATGTGCAAAAGCAGATAGCATGACTCTTTAACCTTGTAATGATTAGGAAGTTATGGGACAAAATCCTCACAAGACGTCCAGTTCTATCTTGAAAATGGAGACACATTTATGTGGCATCAACAAGCAATGTTTGTGGTTTTCACTTTCTACTGGGAAGGATGAAAAGGCTGTGCTTGGTTTGTTCAAGTTGCTGTTGATTACATTAACAAAGAAACCTGACTCTTGTAATTCAAACACTCACACAAGCAATCACCCTTCCCTAAAGACCTAAAATGACTTCTTCATAGAGGAAAAATATCTCTAAATACACACACACACACACAAAGATACGCACACATATATTTAAATGTAAACGATTAAATGAAAGAGGAAAACATGATTTTGACAAAGAATAGACCAGATGCTTAATTTTGATACTTCTTGCAATAAGCCATATTCACATTGCAATTTTTCTTTCCACATTCTCTGTTTAGGGATGTATTCTAGCATGTTTAAATGAGGCTGATGTAGATTAATTTCTCTGTAGGAGTTTGTGGCTTTGACTAAATTTCCAATGGGACACACTTTAGCCGATAACATGCATCTCTCTTGCATTTAAAGGAAACATGGAATATTTCACTTCCTGTTTCATTTTACGGTAATGCTCTGAACAGCAATAACAGATCTACTTAGAGATGCCTGCTTTCAGTGCATGTGAATTAATACCCATAATCATAGTTATTCTGAGGCTTTTTAGCATAAGACACAAATACTGAGGTTGGTCTTAAATGAAAATCATGAAAAATATTCTAATACACTGCATAATTTCTTGGAATTTAAACTCAGGCTAGTTCATAAGTTTCAAAGCCTAATGGAAAAAAGAAATAAGGGAGAATATACCTTTTAAATTTTCCTCTAAAATAATTATAATGCTAATTGCAAAATTGTAAAACCTGGACTTTCTGGACCACTTTGTATATAAAATACAGAGAAGCCAAATTTCTGTGTGGGTTAGGGTTTACCTACTCATGAACTTAAACAAAAAATTACACATTTTGAGATTTTCTAAAATGTATACATACTATTTTCCTTTTTCAAACTGAATGCTGATTGTTATGGATAGAATGTAAAATTCTACATACAACTTATGCTTGTTAACATTGTATTTTGTTGTAATCGAGTGGTGCCCTAAAGACCACATTAAGCATTAAAGCTTTTATGCTATTTTCATCTATGCCCTCAGTTATTCAAATATCGCACATTAGTTCCATGTACTACTTTCCATGGTGGGATTATAATGATGAGCCAGGTAATGTGGTTGCAGCCCTCATTATCATACATTCTAGTAAGGGACCAAATATTAATCCTACATATACAGTAGTCATGTTTATTTAGTAATCATGTATGTAATCAATACAAAAAAGAAAAACGGTACCGGTGTTTCAGCATTTAAAATAACTTGTTCATTATCCATATTTTTTTCCTGTTTTTGCTTCTCCTGGTGTAGTGGGTTTTTTCTTGACTTTTAAGATCTTCTTCTTCCATGTTTAGAGATTGGAAAGTAGACAAAGGTACTGTATTGATTTTGGTATGCAATAAGATTAAGACACAAACCTCATCATGTTACTCTTCTGTTCAATACCACTCAGTGGATTTACATTATCCTCAGTATAAAATTCAAAATTCTTATTGTTGCTTATAAGGGTATTCATGATGTGGGCCCAGCTTCTTTTTCCATATTTTGCTTTCAATAGTTCTCACATTCTGTGCTTCCATTTTACTGAAGATCTTTTGTCCACTAGTGTGTTTTGCTCATTTATCACTTAATAGTCTTTGAACATGACTTCCCCTTGCTGGATTTCAGCATTACTCTGTGCCCTCCCCTAACCTTACAGTTCCTTCTCTACTTTCCTCCCTTTCTCATTCCTCTATCCATCTAAGATCACAATCTTGATGTCATTTTTTCATATAGCCTTTTGACTGATGAGTCACGTGTAGTTCATTGGTCTGACCAAAAGTGCAGAGCCTCCTTTTACTGTAGCAGACTTCTGACTACCTGTCAAATCATACTATTTTAGTGTAATGTGGTCATATGAAAGGCTTTGATGAACATTCCTTCATGATACAGGGATATCACAGGTCCGGCGTATTATCCCAACCTATTCCAATATAAAAAAGCATTAGGTTTAGCATCGGAAGACCTACACACCAGTCTCACCTGCACATGTTATGTTACCTCTCATTTCTTCTTCGTAGTTACTCGAACAGTAGGAGTTGTGTGTTTTTATTTTCCTTGTATACCTCACAGGATTGTTTATGAATCTTAATTGATATTTGAAGAAAAATCCCTAACTATGCTAAAACATTTTACATATTATCATCAGTTTCAGAGGCACAAAAGGATTAAATAGGCTAGGGTCTTACCAGTCATCTCCTGTATGCATGTCACAAGTCTTAAAGGGAACAAAGTCAGAAAATGTCAATTAAGATGTACACATGTGTCAATGTTACCTGAAGATGCCTGCACTGCTAATGGTGAGTGAAGACCAGCACCTTGATAACCAAGAAGAAGTGCATATTCTTTTTTAAGACGTTTTATTTTGAAATAACGATAAATGTATAGGAAGTTGCCAAAAAAGGCATGTGGAGGTCCTATGCACCCTTCATCCAGTCCCCTCAATGTTAATAATTAACATAACTGGAGCATAATATAAAAAACACGAATTGCCTTGGTGTTTTCCATAGTTCTGATTTCACCAGTTGTACCTGTACTCATTTGTGTGTGTGTGAGTGTGTGTGTTAAGTTTGTGTACACCATGCAGTTTTATCACATGCATACTTCCATGCAACCACTCCAAAATCAAGACCCTTAAGTGTCTAGTCACTTCAGAATTCCTTGCTCTACTCCTTTTATAGTCACTTCCACTCCTCCCGCAGCACCTGCCAGCCATTGATTTTTCTTCATCTCTATTATTATGTTATTTCCGGAATGTTGTATAAATGGAGTTGCATAGTGTATATATTTTTGAGGTTAACTTTTTTGCTCAGGATGATTTCCTAGAGGTGTATCTATGTTGTCACCTATATCAATTGTTTTTCCTTTTTAATGCTGAGTATTGTTCTATGGTATGGTTGTGCCCTAGTTTGTCTAGTCATTCACCTGTGGAAGAGCAGAAGTGTGTGTTTTCAATTACATCAATTAGGAAACGATGACATTTGAAATGATCTTACGTGAAGAATCATAAGACAAATTATTAGTTAGTCCAAAAATTTTATTGAAGGATCTTTTAAGCATATTTATTACATGTAACTCAACAAGAGTTACAATTGATTTGGTAAAGTGTGCCTTTAAAATGCTTGATCCTGAGCTGTCAGTCTTTCATTATTAATGTACTAATGATCCTGGTGTGTGTGTGTGTGTGTGTGTGTGTGTGCATGCACATGTGTGTGTTTCCAAAGTGAAATCCTTGAAGGCAGGGGCTGAAGGGTACTCATCATCATATCTGCAAGGCCTAGCACATTGCCAAGCCCCTAAATCATGCCCAATAACTTTTGTTGAACAAACTACAATTCCAGAAGTCAAATGCTCTTGACAGAAGCTATTTTCTATGCCCCTATTATGTAGGCCACTCTACGTTTCTGTTGGAGAAGCAGAAACTGTCAGTGAAGTGATTTTGTTAAGGGCCAGAGTGGTAGAGCTGGTGGTAACAAGACCCAATCTTCCTTCCACTAGGTCAGACTGCATTTCCCAATAAAATTTTGCATTCTTTTTGCGAGTTTTCCCCACTGTATTTTAAAAAATGGCTTTTAAACTGATAAACTAAGAAAATAATCCTTTTCTTTTAGAAAAAATAATGAAAATACAGTTGGTCTATATTACTTATTACTTCACTTGGGGGTATGGATGTCTTAAAGACTTCACCAGCTTTCTTACAAAAAGAAAAAAAAGAAGCTATTGCATTTAGAGAAGCAACTACAGTCATTTGCCTCCCACAAAGGCCACTTTAGTGGTAGACTTATATTTCACTGGCATCTTGAATATAGCTAGCCCCCCAGTCTAATAAGTACTGCCAGTACATTCAGAGTCTTCTCTGAGCATGGACAGAGCATTAGATATCAATAACAGTGATATATTCAAATGGGATTTTTGTCCAAAGCCCTTTCATAATCTGGAACGAAGAAAGTGACCTTTCTAGATAAAATGCCCTCATAATTCTCTACTCTAATGTTTTAAACCCAAAGCATAGTGAAGGAAAGTAATTTAATAATACAGCATCTTAAAAAAAAAAACAAGAAATTCCAGCATTCTTGTGTTGCTAGTGAATATGAAGGATAAAATAAAAAGGACCACTGACCTGAAGACACAGAAGACCTTTCCTACTAGATTTTTTTAAAGACTAAAATAGATTGACAATGCTAGGCTTGAGTATATGCAGGGCAAAAAGTGTTGCTACCTACATTTAACATTCTTAGGTTTTTTTTTTTTTCCCTCCCTCTAGTGTAGAAGATGAAATGACAGAAAGTAGAGCATTATAAGAGTCCCAGTTTCTTGCTTCATCTGAGAGGAGTATTTTTTGTAAGCCAAAAAAGAACATTGAATACTTTGCATGCTAGATATTCTGTGGCTCAAGGCTGGTGCATTAGACACTGAAGCCCCAGAATTTGCAGGCTAGAGACAAGTGGAAAGAGCAAAGTGTCCTCAAAGCAGTGCAATAGAAAGACAGGACTCTTTTATTTGTGGCCTGTTTATTCCTTGTCTGCTTTTACTGCTATTCCCAAATACGGATTTTAAAACTTTTAAAGTTACTAGAACATATATGCTTAGGCTTCTCTGCTGTACTCAAGATCTTTCTGCATCTAAGCTTGCAAAATGTGGCAAAAGGAATTTGGAAGCTCTCCTTTCCTCCCTTCTGCTATCCTCTCACGAAGGTTTTCAGACTTATCCAAGCTGAGCTGTTATTTTTGATATCAACCCTCTCTAAAATAACCTTTCAAAGATTTTAAGTGTAAATGAATCACATGAGTTCACATACTCATATAAATGGAATTTTTTCTGCAAAATAAATAACACAAATAAGATTAAAGGATAAAAGTGTTTGGTTTACATTTACTGTGAATGAGATCTGGTCCAAAATGCTTAAAACTAATTCCAGCCACCAGCCATCTGACAAGCTCTCACAACTTCTTCTCTTCTAATTCAAAATTTCCGTTCATTGGCACAAACTTTGGAATCAACTCTTTGGAATGAATTTCTATGAATGGTTTGGCATATTTTTGAATGGTATCTACTGAATGAAGCAACTATATGAGTATAATACACTGCACCTGTTATGAACTGGCTTAAAAAAATACCACCAAGTGCTATAAAAAGGCAATTCTACTGAGTAGGAATGAACATTGATAAGAGATATTAATATTTACAGTCAGGAAACCTGAATTGAGTAGGTGTTACTATACTAAATGAAGTGAATTCGTAAACTTCCAGCAATAGATCATCTTGGAGTGTATCACCAGATAAAAAGAAAACTTTCTCTAGGGCAAGAAACCAATTAATGCTCTATAGTTGGATTTTAGATCTAATATCACCAGATGCTACTGATAAGTTACACTGGAGAATGTGTATGAATAAGTGGGAATAGTTAACTTTTTTTCAATTAAGAATAAGTGGATTGATGTCACTCTACAGGAAAGGAATATGTTACTAGGATTCTACCCCATAGCTGTGCCACATGGTGTCTTCTACGTTGCCCTAAATTAAAAATGTGATGAAGATGCATTTTATTAAAAGCTTAAATTCTTTTATACAATACAGCATTTATCTCTTTCAGATATGGAAATGCCAATTCAAAAGGAAAATAATTACTTGTAGAGAATTCATGGTGTCCTAGTTGATCCTACCTTCTAAACATTCTTCTGATCATTGCTCTTCTCTCCATTTTTACTTCTGCTACATTAATTCAACTTTTAATATTTTCAAAAAGATTAAATCAATAATTTGGCTCTTTGGAGCTGCCAAAATACTCTTTTCTAAAATCAAATTGTATCCCTTCCTGTATTATATCCTTTAGTAGCTCCTCCAATGTCTCAAGGGTAATATCTGCACTTTTTATCTTTTGGTTTTTGGACCATCCCTATGCTAGACACGCTAATGTTCCCCCAAAGAAGTCTGCACTCTGATCCCCAGAGCCCATAAATATGTCACCTTATATGGCAAAAGGGTCTTGACTTGGTTATCCTGAATGATCCAGGTGAGTCCAGTGTAATCACAAGGCTCCTAGTAAGTGAGAAGCAAAAAGCTCAAAATGAAAAAGGAGATTTACCATTTGAACCAGCCATCCCATTACTGGGTATATACCCAAAGAATTGTAAATCATGCTGCTATAAAGACACATGCACACGTATGTTTATTGTGGCACTATTCACAATAGCAAAGACTTGGAACCAACCCAAATGTCCATCAGTGATAGACTAGATTAAGAAAATGTGGCACATATACACCATGGAATACTATGCAGCCATAAAAAAGGATGAGTTCATGTCCTTTGTAGGGACATGGATGAAGCTGGAAACCATCATTCTCAGCAAACTATCGCAAGGACAAAAAACCAAACACTGCATGTTCTCACTCATAAGTGGGAACTGAACAATGAGAACACCTGGACACAGGAAGGGGAACATCACACACCGGAGCCTGTTGTGGGGTTGGGGGAGGGGGCAGGGATAGCATTAGGAGATATACCTAATGCAAATGACAAGTTAATGGGTGCAGCACACTGACATGGCACATGTATACCTATGTAACAAACCTGCACGTTGTGCACATGTGCCCTAGAACTTAAAGTATAATTTTAAAAAAAAAGAAAAAGGAGATTTGACAACAGAACCAGTTTGGAGTAATGTACTTTGAAGATGCAGAAAAGAGCCCAAAGCCAAGGAACGACGAAGGTCTCTGGAAGCTGGAAAAGGCAAAAAAATAAATTCCTTCCTGAAGCCTCCAGAGGCATGAAGCTTTGCTAACACCTTGATTTTGGACTTCTGACCTTCCAGAACTGTGAGAGAATACACATTTGTGTTGTTTTGGGCCACTAACTTTGTAGTAATTAATTATAACATCAGGAGGAAGCTAATAGAATGTCTAGGAGCTGGGACACCACGGGTGCTCAATACATATTAGATAAATGAATGAAAAAATTAATGAAGCGCATCAGTATCCATAAAACCTTGTTTCTTTATGGTTTTCTCTTAAGTGTTGGTGTATTGGATGGCAATTCTGTGAGTAAGATTACAATGAAATAGAGGTTTCCACCCCTGGAGAAATACGTGCTTTCAAGCTGCAATTTGAATATTTGACATGGAAAGTCTAGATATTGTATTTATCACAGAGATGTATGAGGCATATAAATACACATTGTGATTGAGAGTGCATTCTCTAGAGTCAGCCTGCCTGGATTCAAATTCTAGTTCTACTGCTAACTGGCTACATAGCCCTATGCAATGTTTTCAACCAAGTTATGCCTTAGTTTTCTCTCTATTTAATTCCCACATAAGAAGGATTTTATGAGAATTAAATAAAATAAAACATAAGGAATATAAAACTGTGTCTGGCTTATAGTAAGCACTCAATACATTTTAAGTCTTATTATTATTATCCCTGTTATTATTGTTATTTTTAGGGTTTGTTCTATAGGACTCTAATCACATTTTGGTTTTCAAAAGTGTTAAGAATTCAGTTGTACTTATTCAACAAACACTCCCTCTGGATATATTTTCATCTAATGGCTTGACAGTTGCTTGTATATAGGCCATATTCTGAAATTATGTTTTTCAATAATAAAGGTGATATCATTTTGATGTTACAATTTACCACTTGGGTGCAGTAAAATGGAAATATATTCCCAGTAAATTATTTATAGTGTTTACCATTTGAATTATTCAAAGGAGAGGAAGTTGAGTAAATAATAAGACTAGCATTCATATCTAGTCTTACTATCCCTGACCGAACATACTGACTTAAGCAGGATTGTTAAATGAAACATTGTTTAAATGGAAAGTGAAACCCTTGATAGCCACAAAGATTTCAAACAAAAAATTTTCTATGGACAGCTTTCTTTTTATGAATACAATGAGACAATATTTGTATTATTGTTTTTAACCTAGTGTTTATGAGTTTGGGGTTTGGCAGTTTTCCTAACTATTGTTCTGTCCCTGATTGAAAACCTGGAATTCATCTAGTTTACATGACTTGTTCCATTCAGATATAACAGTCTCTGCAGTGTTTGATTTTACTGGTTTAGGTCATTCACGCTGCTGCTGGTGGGGCTGCGTATGGCAACATAAAATGAACACACGATTAACTTTTACTAAGTTACAGACATTGACAGTGAAATGTAAACCATCATATATACTACTCAGATTCAGTTAGTTAAAGAAGACCCCATAAAAACAGCTTGAGTCTGTCTGTTCATTTTTGTTTTGTTTTTCTTTTATAAAATAAATACTTTTAAGAAATACATTTTAAGCCTTAATGTATACTGATGTGTTTACATATGCATATTAGTGTTCTTGTACAGAACTGCTATTCTCTCGACCACATTGCCAAATAAGAAATAGCTATACCTAAACTTTCCAGATTTTTCTTTGATAGAATTATTTTTTCAACCTCATGTATGCAGGACTTAACTAGGTCTGACATTTGATACAAGCCCATGTTTTCAGTGGAAACTATATTTTTATGTAAATCTGTTAATTAAAATTTATTATTACTCTTCTTTTTTGAACACATTATTTTATCCATTGTTCATTTATTTATTCAATCGTCACTCTTATCTTTTCCAACTTTACACTAAATATTAGACATACACTGACAGTGTCACAAAACCCTGAAGTCAAAAGATCTTACTGTGTTATACCGTTCTCTTTATACTGCATTACCAAATAAATTATCTTTGCCACATAAATTTTACTTTTGCTATACCGAATCAATGTGGGTTGTAGAGAAGCCATTTGGAAAAACACTTGGATTAGAATAATTTTAGGTTTTCTGGTCTGTTGCATACCAAGCAAAGGAAGGTAATTAGCTCTGTGCACCCTGTACATCACAGGAACATATTTACATAAGAAAATAAACCAAGATGCTTAAAGAAGCAAATACTGTTTCAGTTACCATATTAATCAGCTTGAAATATAGTTTGTTCATATTCTTCTTAGCGTAAAAGTATTCAACGTCAACTTACATGTGATTAAATCAACTATGTTCAATAAACATTTATTAACATCTGCTGTGTTCAAGGCATTTTGCTGAGTGTTACATGCCATAGCCACCAGATCTTAGTAAAACTTGCAATTGGAATATGGGGTTTTGAGAAATGATAGAATAAGAAAAGTAGAGAAAAACAAGGTTAGAAGATAGGTTTAAGTAATATGCTTTGTGTTTTCAATGTAGTATTGGCTGGGAGAATAGGGAAAAGGACCTTAGTGACATGGGTCTCTTTGGATAATTAGCATTTTAGTGCTCTACACGTTCAGAGAAACTTCTCTAGTAACAAACTATAGAAATGATGCCTGAAAATATAGTCTTGGATAATTAGCATTTTAATGACTGAGATAGAAAGGTGAAGTAGATGGTATTTGATATGGTTTGGCTGTGTCTCCACCCAAATCTCACCTTGAACTGTAATAATCCCCACATGTTGAGGGTAAGGCCAGGTGGAGATAATTGAAGCATAAGGGCAGTTTCCCCCATACTGTTCTCATGGTAGTGAATAAGTCTCAGGAGATCTGACGGTTACATAAATGGGAATTCCCCTGCACAAGCTCTCTCCTGTCTGCCGCCATGTAAGACGTGACTTTGTTCCTTAATCGCTTTCCGTCATGATTGTGAGGCCTCCCCAGCTATGTGGAACTGTGAGTTTATGAAACCTTTTTCCTTTATAAATTATCCAGTCTCAAATGTGTCTTTATTAGCAGCGTGAGAACAGACTAATACAGTATTGCAGTGAAAATATTCACCACTTCTCCATACTGGGCCAGTACATGGAGCGGTATTATACTCCTTACTCCATTTAGGTTAGATTTTGTCAAATAACTGCCTTTTGTTAATAAAATGTTCACCATTTCCAAGAAAAAGCTTTCAGAGTCCCACTATCTCTCTGTTCCTTCTGCCAAGTGACTGTTGTGTTCTAGAGAGGAGTTGCTCTATTCGCTTATTCTGAGAATGGAGGGGCAAGGAACAAAGCCACAGGCAAACATGATAAGCAGGAATGTGAGTGGGAAATATACCTCTGTGGTTTTAACCCACTAAGGTTTGGAATCTATTCCTTACTAGAGAAAAATGTAGTTTAAACTGACTGATACAGGGACAGGACATTCTGGAAGATGCTACAAACACACACAGAAGGCATAGAGACAGAAAATTAAACAGCATTTGATTTAGAGACAAAGAGAGTAAGGGAATTGTGCATAGAAGTGTAGTTTCTATTCACACTGCAGAGGACCCTATGAGTCTGGATGCTAGAACTAGTAGTAGTTAATAACTAACTTAATAGGCAATAGGTAAATACTAGATGATTAAGCTAGAAAAATGGCTTCTTAGAGCTATACTTCAAGAAATATTTCTCTGACAGCTGAATGTAGGAGGTATTGTGAACAGAAATGGGAAGTAGATTTTTGGAAAGACTATTCACTTGGCTATATTTACTAAGCACATCTCCTGTGTCAGACGTTGAGAGGGGCATAGGTGGTAGAATGAAGAAGCGATCCTTGCTTTCCCAAAAGTTACATTTTAGTACACAAGACAGCTATTAAACAATAAAACAAGTAAATAATATAATTTCCTACTGTTAAAAGTGCTAGGAAAAAAACAGAATGTTATGATAGTGAATGATAGAGAAAATTTACTCGGGACCATAAGGACAGCTACTCAATGGCTTCTTAAGCAAATAATATCAGAGGAATGGCTAAAACAGAAGGTGCTAATTGGAACCAATGGGAATTGCAAGGTTGCAATGACTGTGAAAGGCATTGTGAGGATAAATTCTGCAGACTGATTTGTTAATTTATTTAGTCCAAAGGATAAAAGAAAAAGATGATGCCAATATGACTGATTTTTGGGGCCTAGATGACTAGGGACTTAGTAGACCCTTCAGTAGAAATAACTATGTTGGGAAAAAGTTTTTAAGAGGAAAAGAGACTACTGGGTGACCATTAGTATGAACCTAAAATACAAATATGAAGGAAAGATAGGAATGTCCAATGGACAATGGGCAACGTAGGTTTGGAACTGGAGAGAGAGCCTGTGGTTAGGAATATTGACTTGAAAATTGAAACTTTGGTTAAATATTAAATATCTAAGGTAGACTGAAGCTTGAAGTTGAGTATTTGGTAGGCTGGGGAATAAACGTATTTGAAAAGTTGTTAGAGAGGCTAAAGGTAAAACCTGTATGGTATAAAATAGAGTTTATTTGTGTTAGCCTGTCATTTGAAAAGTCAAGAAGTGCAGCCAAAAGAACTTAGCTTACTACAATCTGGGCTCTGACTATCTCCATTGTTGTGCTCCTGAACAAGATGTCTTATTTCTCAGTCAGTCTTATCATCCATAAAATGGAGATAATAAGTTGCATCTTGATTGGTGCTGGGTCTGAATGTTCGTGTCCCCCTCAAATTTGTATGTTAAAATAACCCCCAAGGTGATGGTATTAGGAGGTGGGGATTTGGGGGAAGGGATTAGGTCATGAGGGTAGACTCCTTATGAATGGAATTCATGCCCTTACAAAAGAGGCCCCAGAGAGCTACCTGGCCCCTTCCACCATGTGAAGACACAGCAAGAAATTGGCAGTCTGTATCTGGAAGAGGGCCCTCACCAGAACATGACCATGCTGGCACCCTGATCTTGGACTTCCTAGCCTTTAGAACTGTGATAAATATGTTTCTGTTGTTATAAGCTACCCAGTCTATGGTGTTTTCTTACACCCGCCTGAATAGACTAAGGCAGTTGGAAATTTGGGGGAGAATTAAATGACATGACTTATTGAAGTATCTCTCGTAGGCTAAGTGTTACTTTCTATTTCCAACATTGTTATCCAGGACTTCCTCATGTTCATCCAATATATCAACAGTTATTTAGGAATCTTACATTATCTGAATCATGTCAGAATCCCTTTCATAAGACTCAATTTTAGTCCTATCATTTTTTCTATAAAATATTTTCTGACTATCCCAGCCTCTTCTTAATTGCTGTACCATATATTGTCTATCTTTGTCATTGGCTCACAATTTAACTTTTAGGTCCTGATTCCTTTCCAGATTACAAGTCACTTGCATACAAATGTTGTCTCACATATTTTGAATTCCAGTGACTTTCATGTTATCCCATCTACAGTGGGAACTTTTAAAAAATAAATATCTCTATTGATGATATTTTTAATATATTAGAAGTTCTTTCATCTAACCGAAACAGGACCTGTAGTTAGAGAAATAATAAAAAAATACTATCATAGGTGAAACTTATATAAAATGTAACACATATACCATAACAAGTTTATGTCAGCTTTAAACAAGACCTGCAAAGTGTGCCAGGAAGGCAGTCTTCAATAGGTAAACCCTAGCACGGGTGCTGTTTATTTCCCCAGTGTGGTGTCTGTGAATGCTGACTGAGTTTGAACAGCAAGGAATGAATGTATAATAATATATTACATGTCACTTGAGCTGAAAACTTCAGCATGACTATTGACTCTTCACTTTTTAAAAATTCTGTCCCCATGTCTGATAATCACATACTTCTTAATTTTCCATTTCAACGTACATTACCCTCATATAAACACTTATTACCTAACTCTAAGATCATCACCACTGCAATGTGACTGGTCTCCTCACATCCAGTATCTCCCTTCTATTCGTTGTCCACATTGAGGCTTTTCAAATCATTGAGTATTAAAGTTGATGCATCTTCCCAGCTTTTATCATCCTCTTTGCTTTGAGAACGAACCCTGATACACTGACACGCCAGTTCTGTGTGTCTTTGGACTTCAAGCCAGATACGATTATGGGTCCAAGTACGGACTCTTATCTCAAACTGAGGCCAAAAAGTAACCTCTTTCAGGGACTTAAAATTAGACAAAGACATCAAAACTGCGAGCCACTAGTGGCTGTCATTGTTAATGTCTCCCTTTCAGGTGAGAAGTTGTGCCAGGAAGATCTTTCAGTGTAGGTAGCCAAAACTGTCTAGTTCTTCCCCTTTCCTAGGCTTCATTTCTCAATTCTTCACTTCTTTTCCTCTTAAGTTAGCTAGAGCCAGTTTCCTTATTTGCAACCCCATGAATACTCTGCATTTGTTTATACTGTGTAATGTAAGCATAGTTATAATTGTGCTGTTCTCATCATAGGTGTTAAATAACTTGTCTTCCATTTAAAAAATTTTAACAATTCTTAGCCAGAATATTAAGACTTTCCATCCTCTTCTTTAAAGCTTTAGTGTGACCTTATTCCCTTCACTCTCATTCACACGTTTTATTTAATTATTACCATGTGTGAGTCTAATATGACCCTACAGAGATGTTGTTCAGAGTGTGAGTCCTGGCGTCATGTAGCCCAAACCAAAACCCTTGTTTTCCAACTTACTAGCTGAATGACCATGACAAGCATTATAAATTCTCTGTGCGTGAAGTTCTTAATCCCTCAAATGGGGATAACAATGATGGCACCTACTCATAGTGTCATTATAAAGATCAAGTAGTTAATATTCACAAGGATTAGTTCCTGGTACATATTCTAAGTTTAATAAATGTTTCTATGATGATTATTTGTTGTTCCTGAACTATACTTGATATCTTTCACCCTCTGAATTTCTTCCCATTGTCTTCCTCTATTTCTAAACAGACTAGTAATATCTATTGCTCAAATCCAGCCCAAATGACACCTCCTCCAAAGAATCTCCCTGAGCTGCCAAATCTAACTGATCTCTCCTATGAAACTTTCATGGTACTTCATCACACTGTATTAGTCTGTTCTCATGCTGCTAATAAAGACATGCCCAAGATTGGGTAATTTATAAAGGAAAGAGGTTGAATGGGCTCACAGTTCCACATGGCTGGGGAGGCCTTACAATCATCTTACAATCATGGCAGAAGGCAAAGGAAAAGCAAAGGCACGTTTTACATGGCGGCAGGCAAGAGAACTTGTGCAGGGGAACTCCCATTTATGAAAAGTCAGATCTCCTGAGACTTGTTCACTACCATGAGAACAGTTTGGTTGGAAACCACCCCCATAATTCAGTTATCTCTACCTGGCCCCACCCTTGACATATGGAGATTGTTACAATTCAAGATGAGATTTGTGGGGAGCACAGAGCCAAACCATATCACATATCTAATATTTCCTCTGTTCCTGCTGCAGAACAATTTCTGCATTGTATCCTGCTTTATCGTTGTTATATGTGCATATTCCTTATTTTTTTATTCATAGTCTTTAAACTCAGAGGGGTCCATGTCTCTGCCTTGTGTTCTCCACACATAGCACAATGAAGTGAATTTCACAGGTTCAAAATAAATGTTTGCTAAAAGAATAGCAAGAGAGTAATACTTCACATTTTACCCTCATTCCAGAGAATGTGTATAAGTAGCATCTCTTTTTGATAAAGAGGGAGAAAGAAAGTGTTTGATAATGAGAAAGAAAGTGTATAAGTAGCATCTCTTTTTGATAAAGGAGGGAAATGACTGGCTCAAGTATATTTAATTATTTGGTTACGCATCAGGGACTGAAGATCTGATGCTGATGACTTCTCCCTGTCTACATGGTTCTGATCCATTCCATTTCTGAGCATAGCCTTTTGTCCAGCTAACACACACTTAGGTATGGTGAGGAATTGGGGGAGTAGTGTTATTGTGATTGGTATTCAGCCTTGAACATAAATTTTCCATTTTAAATGTACATTTGAACAGACTCTTTAGAAGACTGTGGAGAAAGGTTGTCCTAAAGAGAGAAAGTGAAAATAGGTTTGCTGTACGTCATGAAGAAAGTTCACATAGTTGTTCTTCTTTAACCTTTCCTTCTAGGATTACCAGGGTTGGACATGTAGGAAAAGGCATTGTCAACTCAGTGGGAGATTAAAAGAAAGTTGTGCCAGTTAGGGCCTATGAGTACAGTTTCTAATTAACCCAGGTGTAAAGAGATTTACAGGTCAAAACTAAACTCATGAATAGGGTGACATGAAGTTTAGCCTGCCCACTATACATACATTCATATTACTGAAATCTTTTTCTTTCTTAGCACTACAGTGTGTCTAATTTGATGAGAAAATAAAATCACAAAATTTATGATCTTTTTGGCTCCTCAGCTGACCTTTTTCCTTATGAATGTTTTTCAGTGGGAGTTTTGGGCAAAACAAAAGTCGGAAAGAAATATTCCATTATCTTTCATCGCGTTTTATTTAAATATTATTGGAGACATATGTCAAAATAAGAGGAAACAGGATATATAAATATCTCACTGCTCCCAGAATGTAGGCACAGTTCAGAAAAGATGAACTCAAAACTAATAAGCTAACTAGCTTATTATTGAATCAAAAACTTACACTCTAATTAAATATAAATAAACATATGGACTGTAATGTTGAACTTTGCCCTTGATTGACCTACTTTAAAAGGAAGATGTCTCATATCTTTGATGTCTGCTAACATCTTTTTATTATTGGGTTGCTAGAAATTTCCTTTTTAGAGATCCACTAACTTTAATTAAAAATCTTTCTTATTTTCTTCTTTATTTTTCATTATCCCCAATTTGCCCACAGATCTCTACTTGTGATACCACTATTTTACGTTACCCTGACTAAAACTTCATCATGCATGGGTATTTCCATGCTGATGATATTTTATAGGTCTCATATTCTGTTATGAATCTAGTAATCTTAGCTGCGCAATTGTCTAAGCAACCAGAAGCTTGAAATCATTATGTTGTGACAAAACCTTAACTTGCTCCTTAAGTTATGATTGAACACTGATTTATTCCTCAGGTATCATTGCTATGGCACAGCAGTCTCTAATTGATATAGATAAAAGTAGAGCTCACTCAAATCTTGGAGGAGAGGGATGGGTTCCTGGTGACAAGCAAGAGGGATGTCCTACAAGAGTAGATTCAGAGGAGTGAGAATATTAATAACATTAAGGTTCTATCTCTGCTTACCCCATTGCTATGTCACCTCAGTTTTCTTTTCCCTGAGTAACCATGAATTAAAATCAGTCACCTATATTTATATAGCATAAAAATGAAAAGGATCTCATTTTCTCTTCTTATCTTTAACAGCTGCTTAATGGAGATAATCAGTATTATAAAAAGTATTGCTACTGTTTGCCAAATAAACAATTTCATGATCATCAGCCTTAACTATAAACCTAAAGTCTAGGTACAACATAGAGATAAGAAAAAAATACCCTATATGAATCTTTGAAATTTGTAGCAAAAATAAATTAAATAAAAATGAATCATAAAAGCCCTATGGAGGGTCAACAGAAAAGCAGAAGCAATGGGTTGTTTTGGTTCACTTAAAAAATAAGAAATCACGGGGCTGGGCGCTGTGGCTCACGCCTGTAATCCCAGCACTTTGGGAGGCCGAGGTGGGCGGATCACAAGGTCAGGAGTTTGAGACCAGCCTGGCCAACATGGTGAAACCCCGTCTCTACTAAAGATACAAAAATTAGCTGGGCATGATGGTGCACACCTGTAATCCCAGCTACTCGGGAGGCTGAGGCAGGAGAATTACTTGAACCAGGAGGTAGAGGTTGCAGTGAGCCAAGATCGTGCCACTGCACTCCAGCCCAGGTGACAGAGCAAGACTTCATCTCAAAAATAAATAAATAAATAAGAAATCACTAGTTGAACCAAAAAAATTTTACCAGATATAAATGATGGAAATAAGACACAAGAAAATTCAATACATTTTACTTAAGTATGTATTTAATTCAGTAAATTCCATCAAAAGATGTGTATGTCATGTCATGATCATATTTATTTCCATTTTCCCTGCTAAATTATTTGTTGCATAACTACAGTCACAGATTTGCATGTGGTTTATGACAGAATGAAGAAGTAGAGTGACACTGGTAAATGTGTACAGAGCAAAAGCAGATTTCTCAGGCCAAATGAAATATTTATCTATAACTATGTGCAAGGCCAGATCCATAAGGCTTCAAAATTTTGGATCTCAATGCTGAGAGATCATTTCAGAAGACTCTGTGAAATCAGCAGCATATGCCTTTTTAATTCTTTCTAAAAAAAAAAAAGACCACTCTATCTGTTACTTCTCAGAAACACACACCCAAATACTCAACAAATGGGTCTTGGATTTATTCAGCTAATACTGTAGAAGAATGGTATTGCATAAATAAACCACAGCACCCTGATCTCAAGCAGCCTAAGCTAATCATGGGTCCTGCCAAATTCAATATATAAATAAATAAAAGCAAACAGAACAGCAAACAAATATTCAATGAGATATAATTCAACCTTTTAATTAAGGTTTTTTAAAAAAGTACATTGTCCTCAGGCAAACTTATAAAAAAATTCGATTTCCTCCTGGCAAATTTATAAGGGGGGGGAAGAAAGAATTTTTTAAGACTTCATGGTGGGAGTCACCACATTTAGGAATTTGCTGAAGCCATGATTCCAAAACAATGAGAGCTTTTAACAAAATCCAGATTTTTAGGACACATCCAAGACTAATAGTAGTCAATTCTGAACTTCAGTTTCCTCTATAAATCGTCCATTTGACAGCTTCATTTGTAAATCTAATATCCCACTCAGCCTCAGCAGGTGATTTTTGAACCCTCTCTGGGATGGTTAATACTGAATGTTAACTTGATTGGATTGAGGGATACAGAGTATTAATCCTGGGTGTGTCAGTGTGGACGTTGCCTTAAAGAGATTAACATTTGAGTCAGTGGGCTGGGGAAGGCAGAGCCACCCTTAACCTGATGAGCACAATCTAATCAGTTTCTAGCAAGTATAAAGCAGGCAGAAAAATGTGAAAAGGTGAGATGACAGGCCTAGCCACGCAGCCTACATCTTTCTCCTGTGCTGGATGCTTCCTGTCCTCAAACATCCGACTCCAGGTTATTCAGTTTTGGGACTCGGACTGGCCCTCTTTGCTCTTCAGGTTGCAGACAGCCTATTGTGGGACCTTGTTATCATGTAAGTTAATACTTAATAAACTCCTATATATATATATAAATATATATGGATATATATAAATATATGTGGATATATATAAAAATATATATGGAGATATATACATATATATATATATATATATATATATATATATATATCTCCTATTAGTTCTGTGTCTCTAAGAGAACCCTGACTTTAGCACCACAACCCCTTTCTAGGACATCCATGAAGGACAGTGGTGAAGTGAAGGGAAATCTCAGTGGGCAGAACTTTGAGCAGTGCACCTGGTTGTGCACTTTCCATGGAAGGAGAAATGGCCAGATGTGTGATTATATACTGATTCATGGGCTGTAGCCGATGGTTAGGCTGGATGGTCAGGGATTTGGAAGAAGCATGATTGGAAAATTGGTGACAAAGTAATTTGGGGAAGAGCTATGTGGATGGACCTCTCTGAATGGTCAAAAACTGTGAAGATATTTGTATCCCATGTGAGTGCTCACCAATGGGTGACCCCAGCAGAGGCGGATTTTAATAATCAAGTGGATATGATGACCCATTCTGTGGATACCACTCAGCCTCTTTCCCCAGCCACCCCTGTCATTGCCCATTGGGCCCATGAACAAAGTGGCCGTGGTGGCAGGGATGGAGGTTACGCATGGGCTCAGCAACATGGACTTATGCTCATCAAGACTGACCTCGCTACAGCCACTGCTGAGTGCGCAATTTGCCTGCAGAAGGGACCAACACTGAGCCCTCGATATGGTACCATTTCTTGGGGTGATCAGCCAGCTACCTGGTGACAGGTTGATTATATTGGACCTCTTCCATCATGGAAAGGACACTGTAACCGCAACTTACTCTGGATATGGATTTGCCTGTCCTGCATACAGTGCTTCTGCCAAGACTACCATCCACGGACTCAAGGGATGCCTTATCCACCCTCATGATATTCCACACAGCATTGCCTCTGACCAAGGCACTCACTTTACAGCTAAAGAAGTGCAGCAGGGGGTTCATGTTAATGGAATTCACTGGTCTTACCCTGTTCCCCATCATCCTGAAGCAGCTGGATTAATAGAACGGTGGAATGGCCTTTTGAAGTCACAATTACAATGCCAACTAGGTGACAATACTTTGCAGGGCTGAGGCAAAGTTCTCCAGAAGGCTGTGTATGCTCTGAATCAGCATTCAGTACATGGTACTGTTTCTCTCATAGCCAGGATTCACAGGTCCAGGAATCAAGGGGTGGAAGTGGAAGTGGCGCCACTCACCATCACCCCTAGTGATCCTCTAGCAAAATTTTTGCTTCCTGTTCCCATGACATTACATTCTGCTGGCCTAGAGGTCTTAATTCCAGAGGGAGGAATGCGGCCACGAGAAGACACAACAACAATCCCATCAAACTGGATGTTAAGATTGCCACCTGGACACCTTGTGCTCTTCCCACCTTTAAATCAACAGGCTAAAAAGGGAGTTACAGTGTTGGCTGAGGTGATTGACCCAGACTATCATGATGAAAGCATAGGCTGCTATTTTGCA
>NW_026652291.1:20271769-20302769 GCF_009828535.3 Hylobates moloch
GCTAATTTTTTGTATTTTTAGTAGAGACGAGGTTTCACCATGGTCTCGATCTCCTGAACTCGTGATCAGCCCGCCTCGGCCTCCCAAAGTGCTGGGATTACAAGCGTGAGCCACCACCCCCGGCCAAGAATTTTATTTTCTATCTGGTTGGGAAGTTAATTGGAGGGAAGCAGAGACATAGATATCAAGTTTGGCAAACATTTTCCTTCTCAGATAATGGACCACATAACTCATTTGACTGCTTTGGAGGTGTAGAGAGCATTGAAAGGTTCTTTCCTTTGATCTCTGCCTCATTGTCTTGTTTCTCTGATCCTCAGTTTATTCATCTATAAAGTGGAGCTGCTACACTGACTTCTCAAGGTCACTTTGATTATTTTAAAAATATACGTAAATATGTGTTTATTTAAGTGAAGGATCCCTGGGCCCCATCCCTGAGCCCACTTTTACCCACAAACACATGGATACGTATATACAACTTCAACTGATACCTGCAAAGAATGCTACATGCCAGGTTCTTCTTACCCTTTGCTCTATTTCTCTTCTAAAAACACCATTTTGAAAGCAATTCAAAGCCAGGTTCAGTGGTCTGTGCCTGTTGTCCCAGATATTCAGGACTAGAGAGACCCAGTCTCAAAGAACGAACAAACAAAAAGAAAGTAATTCAATATTGATCAAGGGAGAAATAAATGTAAAAGGACCACCTTTGTCTCCTCCCTCTTGCTTCCAACTTTCATTTTCTTTTTTCTGCACAGGTCTCTGGTTTCGCAGGGCTTTTCAGAGCCCTTGATTTGTAGAGCAATGGTTATTTTTCAGAAGTGGACGTATTTAAATATGAAAGTTAACTTGGAGGTACGCATTGTAGATTTCTTGGCAAGGCAAGTCTGTAATATTGCGTTTCTTTGGGAAATGTTATTGGCTTTTTCTTCGGATTTGTCTGGTACCATTTTGTAAAGTGAAACCTCTGATGGGCAGTTGGAATGCAGATTGAGATCTGGCATTGCACTACTTTTCACAGGTCGCTGGTGCCGGGGTGTTTCCCTCTGGATGCTGAGTAAAGGATAGAGAGTCACATATGTCACCTTCAGAGTGAAGGATGGCATTCGATTTTGTTGTTAACAGGAGTCCTATTATAATAGTTTCATACCTCAGTTAGAGCAGTGAGACCATGCACAATTATGGAATATTTTTGCTAAGCAGATGTGCCTATTCAGTATAGAGATCACTCAATTCTTTGAAAGCTCAAGAGCAGAAATGACTTTCTCATAACGTGAGACTTGGGAAATCAAGGCAGTACATCAGCATTTTTGCCCTGAAAACTTTACGCCAGCTTGTTAGTCTGCATGGGGAGAAATATTCAGAACTCATAACAGCACTATTACTCACAGAGAAGAAAATGGTCTGGAAAATGGGCAAGGATGACAGAGGAGGGTCTGCTCCATCTGGACTATGCCTCCAGGAAGATAGCATACCAAGTGTCCATGGATGAGGGGGGCCATGGCCTGTGGTCCCAAAACATGGGACTTTGGAGAAAGCCATTTCTACAAATACAATAAAAGCACAGGGAGGATGCTGTTTCTATAAAAACTGTACCAGAGGCCAATTCTGTTTCTGAAATAGAAGCTTTGGGATTGAGTTGGGTACTAAGACTTTGCTAAGAGATTTTTAGAGATACCCTAGAATACACGCTTTTGTGCGTGTGTGTATGACAAAGGAACTGATTGTGGCTTTCACAGCATTTAACAATTAGCACCCACTATCAGTGCTTCCTGTTTCTCTCCATATACAAAAGAAACATATTTCTCTCACAAAGTTGGTGGGCTGCAGACTAGTGGGCCTTATTGGTGAGCTTTTGTTTTAAAATAAGAACACACAGCTTTCATCTTAATCTGTGCTTAGATACACAGTGATCTTCCATGCATTTTGCTTAGGTATGTTTCAAGCACTGAATGAATAATCATTATGGAACTGTAGCTATCTGCTTAGAAATTAATGGTTTTCTCCTGAGGAGGGGGATAAATGTTTTCAAACTAATTTCTTTCCTTCATTATCAATGTTTAGCGGAAATGCTTCTTGAGCACTTAGCCTGCTAGTTGAGAATACATTAAGAGGATGTTTACTCTGAAACTTGACAAAAAGGTTATTACTAAGGCAGGATTATTTGAGATAAGGGAGCAAATTCCTAGAAATTACTCTCTACTTTTATCTTCAGTAATACTTCTCTTTAACCTTATGTATAAGAACTTTATCAACTACTGTGACTGTCAAATTTGGGAGTCACTGAGTCAATAGTTACGACAAAGAGAATTGTTTAAACAAGATTTATTTATTCATTGGTATATTTATCCATACAAAAATAAATATATGTCCCAGGCACAGTGTCTCATGCTTGTAATCTCCGCTCTTTGGGAGGCTGAGGCAGGAGGATTGCCTGGCCCATAGTTCAAGACCAGGCTGGGCAACATAGAGAGACTGTCTCTACAAAAATAAGACCTAAAAATTAGCTGGGCGTGGTAGTGTGTGAATGTGGTCCCAGGCTGAGGCAGGAGAATCACTTGAACCTGAGAGTTGAGGCTGCAGTGAGCCCTGATTGCAACACTGCACTCTAGCCTGGGTGACAGAGACCCTGTCTTAACAAAAATTAATTAATTTAAAAAGATAAAATAAATACATGTTTTAGGCACTAAGGAAATAATGAATGAAGGAGTCCAATTTTCTATCCTGATAGAATTTATGTCACTAGGGATTGTTCTTATTTTTCTTGTGTTGAAATTATAGACCCCAAGAAATTTACAACTAAAAGGGATGTTATGGACATCCATTCAAAGCCCTTCAGTCACTGTACAGGTAAGTACAATGAGACTCCAGAAGGCAACATGTTACCCAGGGTCCTGCTGCTGTACAGTAGCAAGTATTGTAGTGGAATAGCATCCAGGGCTGTAGGGCTTAGTTTTAATTTCCTAGTGCTGCCATAACAAAATACAATCGAGTGGCTTAAAACAACAGAAATTTATCCTCTCACTGTTGTAGAGACTACAAGTGCAAAATCAAGGAGTCAGTGAGGTTGGTTCCTTATGGGGACTCTCAGGGAGAATCTGCTCCATGCCTCTCCTGGCTTCTGGTGGTTGCTGCTGTCCTTGGTGTTTCTTGGCTTGGAGCTGAGTCACTACTTTACCTCTGTTGTCACATGGCATTCCCCCTGTGTGTCTCCATGTCCCTGTGTCTACACATGGCCTTTTCATAAGAACACCAGGCATTGGATTTAGGCCCCACCTTAATTTAGTATGACTTCGTTTTAGCTTGATGACACCTGCAAAGACACCACCAACCCTCCCAGGCCGGCCCTCCACAGCCCCCTAACATGTCTTTTTGGAGGACACACTTCAACCCACAACATGTACTTAGTCTTGTGCTCTTTATATACCAGGCTGCTTCTAGCCTTGAAGGAGTACCTGCTATTGTGAATTTTTGTTGTTGTTGTTGTTGTTATTTGTTTTTATTGAGACAGAGTCTCACTCTGTTGCCAAGGCTGGAGTGCAGTGGCGCAATCTCGGCTCACTGCAACCTCCACCTCCCGGGTACAAGTGATTCTCCCACCTAACCCTCCAAGTAGTTGGGATTACAGGTGTGTGCCACCATGCCCGGCTAATTTTTGTATTTTTAGTAGAGACGAAGTTTCACCATGTTGGCCAGAGTGGTCTCGTACTCCTGATCTCAGATGACCCACCTGCCTTGGCCTCCCAATATTGTGAAATTTTTATTGTTCACATTAGAAAGAAACTTTGGAGTTCGAGAAAACAATATGGATTTCAAAAATCACTTTTAGTCTCATCTTAAAAAACAAAGTTGCATATAACTTTGAGCAGTTTATGTACAATGTTTGGAAAGAAGACAAGTAAAATAATAGTGTATTTCTACCATATTGCGTTTTTCTTAATTACATACCTAACCCCAATCTGCCTAGTTTTTCAAAGAAATAAAATTTTCAAACAAAAAAGAAAAAAGTCATAATGCTAATTAAGATGAGTGCTTTTCACTTCTAGTACCCCAAGGGAAACCGGTCTTGATTGCCACTTTCCTGGGGCTTCCTCATGACTATAAATTCTAGGTAGGCTTACTTCCTGTCCTGGAAAGATAGAACTCACTCTTGAGATCCTAGCTCATTTGTAAGGTATTTCCAGAACAGAGTAAAAGTTGTGCCAAGTGTTGCAAATCATATATGATCTGTGACAAGAGACCCTCAAATGATTTCATTTACAACGACATAAAACATACTGTAATTCGAGCCATAGTCCTTCAAGAAAGGGATCGGTGCACCATTCATTCTGCTATGCAATGTAGCCCATGCACAATCTTCTCAAGTTTTTTTCTGGTTGCATTTGCCAAGTCTTTTAATGGTTTTTTCTTTTTTTTTTTTTTTTTTTGGCTTTAAAAAATGTTTAATCAGGATGACACAATTGAATATAATATTATCTTCCAAATGCCATGGAAAATAAGCATTAAATGTTTCTATCATAATTTAATTTACCATAAATTAAGCAAAAAAATCAAAAAGAGTTCATGTCAATTGAAGAAAGGCACAAAGGAATTATCAATATACTGTGGATTAAAAATCTGATTTTCCTAGGGGGAATAAAACAAGATTTTAATAAAACAAGATGGATGTGTTAAAATAAGACTATTTTATTGAATGGTTGAATCAATTTTCTGGGAAAAATTCAAATACCATATCAGACATCTTTTATTCCTTGCTTTGTATTTTCTCAGACTCCCAGCCATTGTTCTAGCTGCTGGAGAGATTGCCATATCTGTGTGATCTCTGATCAGCTTCACAAAAGCACACTCTAATAGTGAAGATACCTCTCGCCTCCCATCTGGGAGTCCTTGTGAAAAGGTGACCAACTTGTCTTAGCTTTCTCAGGAATTTCCTGCTTTTAGCATTGGGAAGTCTCTTAACCCAGGATTAAGACTGATGATGTTAGCATCTTAGGATGCTAATAAAGACATACGTAACCCCTCAGTCTGAGGCACACCAGAACATTTGATCATTTTACTGTGGACCTTTAGGCATGAGCCCCCATGGGATCCAGTTTCATGCCCATGCATATGCACCTTGTAAGAGTGTGTGTGTGTGTGTGTGTGTGTGTGTGTTGTGGGGGACGGTGGTGTTAAACTTCTATGGGGTAAATTTTTGTCCAGTGAATGTTAGGAGCTAATGAATACATTCTTCCTCCTATCTTCCCTGGTGCTGATTGCTCTGATATGCAGTTCATGTGATTTCTCACAGGATGGTTTCATAGAGTTAAGCAATTAGTTGCATTTAGGAGAAGCCACCTGATATTGGCTTTTCTTCCTTACTTACTATTGTGGACTGAAAGTTTACGTCTCCCCAAAATGCATATAACCCCCTATGTAATAGTACTGGACATGGAACTTTGGGAGGTGATTAGTTCATGAGGGTAAAGCCCTTGTGAATAAGATTGATGCCATTATAAAAGAGGCCAGAGAGAGCTCTCACACCCTCTCTGTCATGTGACAAGATGGCCCTCTGTGAACGAGGAGGTGGGTCCTCATTAGACATTTAATCTGCCAATGTCTTGATCATGGACTTTCCAGCTTCCAGAACTACGGGAAATACATGTTTGTTGTTTAAGCCTCCCAAACATGCTGCTTTTGCTATAGCAACTTGAATGGACTGACACCTCCTTTGCAGTCTTCCCATCCCCCCTATTTCCTGGGCTTTTATGAAGAATGAAGAATGAAGCCGTTGCTTCAGCATTCACTTTTTGTGAACACAGACTACAGAAGTTGACACACGGAGGTGAACCTGGAAATAAACCTTCAAGATCAGATGTTGGGATGGGATTACTCATGGCAATAATGATCTCACTGCTGGGATAAATGAGATTTCTATGACCCGTAGCATGCAATTAGCATCACAATTTCCCAGGCATTTATTCATGGTTAGTTGGGGCATAGTGCAGGAGGAAGGTAAGACATTGGGCTATGCAGCAGCAGTAGTACTTGGAATATATGGGATATTAATAATTACAAGAATTGTGGAGCAAGTTAATCATTATTAACTACATTGAAAGTCTTAGTAAAAGCATCAGGTTCGGAACGGTCAGTTGTCAAGTCATGATATGCTTTGAAAGCCAATATTCCCCTGTATTAGTCTGTTCTCATGATGCTAATAAAGACATACTTGAGACTAAGTAATTTATAAAAGAAAGAGGTTTAATGGAATCACAGTTCCACATGAGTGGGGAGGCCTCACAATCATGGCAGAAGGCAAAGGAGAATCAAAGGCACAACTTACACAGTGGCAGACAAGAGAGCTTGTGCAGGGGAACTCCCACTTATAAAACCATCAGATCTTGTAAGACTTATTCACTACCATGAGAACAGTATGGGGGAAACTGCCCCCATGATTCAATTATCTCCACCTGGCCCTGCCCTTGACATGTGGGGATTATTACAATTCTAGGTGAGATTTGGGTGGGGAAACAGCCAAATCATGTTATCCTCTATGCTTCGAAGAACGTTTTTTTATTCCCTGCAATTACTGAGCATATTATGCTAAAAATCAAGACCAGGTTCTAATTATAAGAGTGGCAGAGTTGCAAAAGAACAAATGCCCATTCTGAACAGATCTCCTTTGCCAAAGTCAGGAATTACGAAAAGAGTGAATCTCTGAGCCCCAGGATAGGGTATTTGAGTGGTTGATGCTGAGAATCTTGAATCCCAAATTTCCTCCAATCCTCTGGGCTGGTATGATCAGCTCCTTCTTCTTGAGAAACCTCCCCTTGTTTTGAGACTTCCCTTGAAGCAGGTGACTTGTAGGATTAGTGGGGGACAACTCCACTAATGGAGGATAGAATTTGGTAGAGAAATTACCCAATCTCCACAGCCTCTGATAAAATTATTCTGAGGCATGTCCTATATTACTTCTTAGAGCATGCCCAGTGGGATTCAGCCCCAGCTGCCCACAGTGATAACTCATTCATAACTCATTCATAAAGGAAGAATTTATTGGCACTTCTCCCTTCTCTGACTCACACCAGTTCATTACTTAGTGTTTACTATTGGAGCAATCCAAACAGACACATCAAGGTAGAAAATCTATCATCCCTTCTTTGGGACAATGCAAATGAATTAACGGGGGCAGGGAGGTGGTTAGGAGGAGATTTCCTTGACCTGATTTGGTACCCAGAAAAGCAGGGGGAAATAAATTTGCCAAAGAATCATAAGACACTATGGTTTCAGGAAGCATCTCTTGATGAGGCAAAGTAGAAGAAAGAGACTCTATCGTAAGTAGTTCTCCAGCTATCTGATTACCTGAGATAAACCTTCTGTAGCAATCCCTGTAGATGTATGGTTTGCCTAACTTCTGATCCGTAATAGTAGGTCCTCTGACAATGATAATGGTGATTAATATTTATTTAGCAATTTGATTTGTGCCAGAAACTATAGATTGCTCTCTATGCATTATTTTGTATAGTCACCACAAAAACCCCATCAGCTAGATTCAATTAAAATCCTGGTTTCAGAAATGAGGAAGCTCAACCTTAAAGAATTTAATTAAGTCTTGAAGGCTCCCCCGGAAAAAGTTAGGTGAGAGTAAAATAGTGTGAGAAGATTCACTTTCAATAATTAGCCATTTAATTTATCTTCCGGGTCCAAAGAAAACAGATATTTTTTAACCCTATGCTTGTAGCAGATGAGGAAACAAGCCTGGAAAGTCTTAGTAAATTGCCAAGAATCATGCACTGGAGAGTACATCGAAGAAACCAGAACTATGGCATTCATGACCATCATCTACCCATTGCCGCATGCTACTGATCTGCAAAAGCAGTCTCTGCTATTCTACCTGATCATGAGGCCAATCTTAGTATTAAATTTTTACTGTTTCTGTCAATATATTCACATGACAAACAATTCAAACTACAAAATGGTATAGAATGTAATTCCCACCTCATCCTTTTCTCAGAGGCCAAAACAGTTGATTTATGTTGGATTCTTCCAGAAAATATCCATATACATATCTATTTATCGATCTAACTACCTACCTATCTCTCTGTCTCTCTCTCGACTTGTGCATTATTTGCACATCTTTTTCTGTTGAAACTACAATGTTAGAGATCATCTGTTACCAGCAGCTGTGGAGCTCTTGTCTGTCTACTTAATGACCTCATCATTCTTCACTCTATGGATGTGTTATAATTTAATTAACCAGTCTCCTACTGATGGTCATTTCTGCTTTCTAGTCATTTGCTGCTACAAATAATGCTGCAGTTAACAGCCCAACATATATTTTTGAGCACGTGCATGAGCATATCAGTAGGATAGTTTCCTGGGAAGTAATGTCAGAGGATCAAAGGGTATTTCCATTTTTTTCTATTAATTAATCAGTAGATATATTAAACATACTAATTCCCAGGGAACATTTCTGTGACTAATAGGTTGTGACAGCATTTCCTTCTTCAAAGAGGACAGAGGGCATTTTCAGGTGACAGCGGTCTTGGGAGTGTTTGCAGACAAGCACTGCTGCTGCTGGGGATGATTACTCTCTGGCCTGGTTCAGTTCCTGTTCTTCCCTGCTCATTGTTTCTTGCAAGCTCCCCCTGTGCTGTCCCAGGTGCAGTAGGCCATGGTGTAAACAGACATTCCAAATACCAGAGCATCACCATGGGGTGTAGGGGACCACTGTCAAAGATGAGATTAGTTCAGGAACTGGACACATTCTTGCTGAAGAGAAACACATGACCTTAAATCCATAGCTTAGTATGAGGTTAAAAATTCAAGTATCTGATTTGTACAGAAAGAGGGAATCTGTTAAGCAGGCTAGGAGAATGTGATCAGCCTAGAAATCTTTTGATTTAAAAAAATAAAACATTTTGGAAAATCTCAATTGATTTCTTAATTTCTTGTATCGTTTAAAATGAATTGTAAGGAACAAATAAATATCTTTAAGGAGTTTTGACAGCAAGAAATAATACAGCTTTATGACTTTGACTTTATTTACAGGGCAAGAATCAGTGAACTTGGCACCCTTAATTTCTTTATCTCTCTGTTTTTTTTTCTTTTCTTTTTTTTTTTTAAATAAATGTCCACTTACTTGGTTCTCACTGCAACTTCACAAGGTACTTACTATGATTAATCCCATTATACAGCCTAGGAATGTGGCTCTTATTATACGAGTACACGAATAGTAAGTAAAAGAGCCCAATTAGAGAGCTGCACTCTTTTTTTTTTGAGACGGAGTCTCCCTCTTTTCACCCAGGCTGCAGTGCAGTGGCACAATGTCGGTTCACTGCAACCTCTGTCTCCCCGGCTTCAAGCAATTCTCCTTCCTCAGCCTCCTGAGTAGTTGGGATTACAGGCATGCGCCACCACACCCAGCTAATTTTTGTATTTTTAGTACAGACAGGGTTTCACCATGATGGTCAGGCTGGTCTCAAACTCCTGACCTCGTGATCCACCCACCTCAGCCTCCCAAAGTGCTGGGAATTACAGACGTGAGCCATGGCGCCCAGCCAATTTCTTTTTCTCTCTGAAACTCAGTGCCCTAATGTGTGTCAAATGCCCCGACTCCTTTACTAGCCCATCTCTTTCAGTTTTGACCCTTGCCATGGCTGCAGGTGAAACCATTTCCATGAATGTGCCACTCCTCCTTTCCTCCCCTGGGGCCGCCTTTGTAACCTCTCCAAAAATGTGAAGTGAAGACTTCTTTCAAGACTTGTAAAACCCTCCTGTGAACTTCTCTTTTTCAATTACTAGCTATGAGTATCTCAGGCTATTGCACAACCCTCCCAGAGGCTGTCAGATGGTCCGTTTCCAAGTCCAATAATGAGCTGTCCATTTAGTGAGCTTAATTGTTCTTTTAAAATGAAGTTTTCTTAATTTCTTTTATTGGGTTTGAGTCTTTTTTGGTGCTATTGCTGCTGCTTTCTCTTCTTTAAATGCAGGCTCATTTGACTTCTCAGCTACTCATGAATAAATCTCTGCAAGGATCACAGGTTTGCTGGGCGGCAGGGCAGGTGCTATGCAAGTTTCTCCCACACCGTGCTGCCAGCGTACCTCCAACACTCCTGCCTCTTCAACTGTCCACGCAATTCTGCCAAAGTGTCTACAGGCTGATATATAGCCCCAGGCAGGTACTGCCAGTTTTAAAGCAGCTTAGGAATTCAGAGGAACCTCTCTGACATAGACAAAGCTGTATTTCCTTCTAGGGGTCTGGATGATTCGAACTTGGCAGAAACATCTGCACCCTGACATGTCTCTGTTAGAATTCCAACCCTCGGTAGACAGGCAGTTATAAAAAGATTTAAATTGAACACCAGAGAAGGGCTATTATAATACCAAAGCATGCCCGTGTAGAGCTTACCATTTAGATATGTTCATTTATGCATCAACTTAGTCATTCAATAAATATTTCCTATATATTCCCCAAGCTATATGTCAGGCAGTCAAGATACAGAAGGGCTTCTACTCTTCATCACTTAGTGGACCTAACCTAGAATTTAAAAATAAATCTACTCCTTAAACTTCATTGCAGGAAATTTGTCTATAAACTCTGAAAACAGACCAACAACAATAAAGGTGAGTATAAATATTAAATTACATTTGGCATATGCCATCTTAGTCTCAAAAGAGTTTTGCAAACTTGTAATTTGGAAGAAATGAGTCATGCATGCATTAACATAGCTTGTATTGTCTTAAAATTATTCCAGATCGGTTCCACATTATGGCAGTAAATAAGTCACCTCAAATGTCTGTAGTTATTGCTGTAATTGATCAACTTGTCAAAGCAGAAAGTGAAAGAACTCAGACTTGTTGAGCTACTCTTAAGCTACTTCTGCAGTTGGTGACCGAGCTACCTGCTGAGTGGATAGGGACCTGACGGGTGGAATTGTGCAGACAGTAGCTATGGGGCTTTGGGTTTCCTTCTTTGAAGACTATCAGGTCCAGAAGTCACATATAACTCCAACTTCCAAGTTTTTCAATGATAGTTCTTCACAAGTGAGATCACTGCTTCTAAATAAAATAAAAGAATGGACTGGATAAAGAAAATGTGGCGCCTATACACCGTGGAATACTATGCAGCCATAAAAAAGGATCAGTTCATGTCCTTTGTGGGGACATGGATGATGCTAGAAATCATCATTCTCAGCAAACTAACACAAAAACCGAAAACCAAACACTGCATGTTCTCACTTTTAAGTGGGAGTTGAACAATGAGAACACATGGACACAGGAAGGGGAACATCACATACCGGGGCCTGTTGTGGGGTGAGGGACTAGGGGAGGGATAGCATTAGGAGAAATACCTAATGTAGATGACGGGTTGATGGGTGCAGCAAACCACTATGGCACGTGTATACCTATGTAACAAAACTGCACATTCTGCACATGTATCCCAGAACTTAAAGTATAAAAAAAAAAAAAAAAGAATGGTAAAACAAAATGGAAACAAACAAAACCCAATTCCTTTGCCTGTGCCCTCAAGGGAAAAGTAAACAGAAAAAGAAAAGAGAAATGCATCCCTGTAACAGTCATTTTCTTGAAATCCCTTTTTCACCCCTTATTTTCAATGTACCCTCTGGCACTCCACCCTACCCTGGATGTGAAAGGGAGAGTGAATGCAGCTTCTAATAAAACAAATTACCAAAAGTAGTTGAGAAAAACACGGAGCTTCAAAACATAAATGAACAAAAACTAGATACTTGTCTTGCCCTTACCCTCAAAATTTGCAACCTGTTGGATAATACTCCGATGATTTGGGGCCTGCTAATTATTTTTTCTAGAATCAAGCAGGCATTTTTCATTGGAGACCTGCTGTTAGCCAATCAGGGTGAGCGATCCAGGCTGCTTTGATGTAACATAAGTTGGAGAGTAGCAGGTGGCCTTCCCTGCTGTTTATAGTGCAGTTTGGGGAGTTCTGTCAGATGTAGCAGCTCCTCTTTCTGCATGGAATCTGTGTAAATCACAAAAGAACAGATGGAAAAAATCATCACAGACCCCGTTCACCTCTTAGAAGCAGCTCAGAAACCTCCATACTCCACCTACCCTGTTTCAAAAAACCAACTTTAGTAGGTTGGTCACCCAACTCCCACAAGGTAATCATTTTGTATAAAACATCATGATTCAGACAAAACAAAAGCAGCAAATTGTTTAAACGATCATAGCTGTTACTTATGCGCATTTTGTCATTACGTTCCAGATTTAGGTTAAGTAAACAGAAAAATTAGAAATTATCTCTCAGCTACCAGATCTAAGTATCTTGTAGAACTTATTGCTGATGTCAGATGATGCCAGTGGTTTAGTATGTCTATTTGTCATTGTTTTTTAAATACAACTATAAAATTCCCTGTCGATATTTTTTCCTGAAAACACTAAATCAGTTTCTAAGGATTGATCTATGTAATTTCATATTGGAAATCACCAAAGAAAACTCCCCCCCCAAAATTAATTGTTGGAAAAATAATAAAGAACATATTTCTAAACAAGGCATGATAAAATCAAAGTCACCAAGGTATAAGACAGAATAGGGTATGATGTGAACTCTATCTCCACATTTTTAGCATGTGATTTGTAAGACAAGGTGTTGAAAGAGATGAAGCTATAGGTTAGTAAGGTCTTGACATAGAGCATCTTAAAGGTCTCATGAAAAAACATGATCTTTGACCTGGGTATGATCAAAGTTGACTACTGAAGGTTGCCTTTATTTATAACCTTAAAATATGTTCAATTAATATCTTAAAATATATAAATCTGTCCAAAGACTTGGAGGAAACAGAAGTTGCCCATTAGACAGAAACTGTGATTCAGAAATGACACGATTTCTATTTTCTGAGGGATTTACACAGTGTGTAAAAATGTTGTTATGGAAAATCCTTGTTGTTTAATAATGAATTTATAAAACAGAGACAATAACGTATTGAGCACAACAAAATGGTGAAGCTTAAGCTTGAGCAGAAGTCAATCTCCTTGCAAAACTGTTCTAGGAATCCCATTTTACATGAGTTACAAGAAAGCAGCAAGCACATAGGAATTGTCTACAGAGCTCCATAAATAAATTCTCTCTCAATCATGTCCAGGAAAGCAGTGTATTAGACCAGCAGTTCCAAAGGAGGGACAATTTATCCCTCCGTGGGACACCTGGCAATGTCTGGAGACATTTGTGTTGTCACAACTGGTTGACTGGATGGGAGGAGTGTTATTGATATCTGGTGGGTAAAGGTCAAGGATGCTGCTAAACATGGGATAGCCCTCAACAACAAATAATTATCTGGCCCTAAATGTCAATACTTTGGAGGATAAGAACCCTGTTTAAGACATTTCAGGCATTTAATCGTATTTTCCATTTTCAACAGAATGAAACTGCAAAGTTTTGTCATGTCTAATCATGGAAATTTGGACACAGGGGGGAGCAGGACCTTGACGTTGTTATTAACGTCATCAAATACATGACCTTGTCAAATAATGCATTTTTCTTCCTCAAAGTCCTTCTGGTTTGTTTAATATATATCCTTTTGGAAATTTGCTAATAAAAAACAATTGCTTTATTAAATGAAATTGTGCTTGAAATAAAATTATATTTATCAAAGCTCCAATGAAGAACTCTTCAATTTTAAATCTTTGTTTTGAGTTCAAGAATGGTCAAATAATTTTATCAGAACTAGTCTGAAGTATTTCCAGACATCCATATTAAAACATTATGCATCAGAAAATCAATGGAGATGGAACCAGAGTCTCCTTATATGAGATTAAGATTCCCTAAATAGTCTTTTCTTTTTTTTTTTTCTTGGTAGTCAGATGTGTTTTCCTGGAGTATTTTGGACTATGAGGAATACTTACTCTGTTAGTTTCCTATGATGAAAAGAAGGAAAATTTCATAGTGATTTTTTTCCCTTTAGACGTTTGATTTACGTTTGATAACCTCTTAATTAAAGCTCTCTTTTGCCACAACAAAGATTAATTCAAAGAAACCTAGTAAATCTCGCTTTCTATTAGAAGGTTTTGCTTAAGATTGCTTTTACCTTTTTTTATCATGCCAGAAAATTACAAAACAAAAAAGTGAGGAATCTGTGTATTTTCTGTTCATATGAAACGGTGTTCAGTAACTAAAACATGAGGAAAGTCCAACATTAATTATCATAGGTAATTACCAAAGATCACTTATGGTGAACTAATATAGCAATGACATTTTGAATTATCTTATTTACTTTTATTATGTTAAATAGGGTAGATAAATTGTTGATGTCCATTCTGTACTCTTGCACACAGATTTCTGTCAGAGAATATGAGGTAACTCTCTCAGATTTAATTTTGAATTTTGATTTTTTTATAAGCAGTCTAATTGAAGCAACACGTATATTTCATAAGTAAAGAATTGTTTTACTACTTCTTTGCTAAGGGTTTACAAATATGGCTGTTTTTTAAATATATAGCTGTGTGGAAATATGCTAGTAGTAGCCTCAAAATGCTCAAAAGTTGGTTACCTTTAAAACTTTGTTATCTTTTTGATCCTTGAAACGTCATTAATTATTTCTGGCAAGTTGCCCCCTCGGAAAAACAATTTTATGGACAAACGGTGTTTGGAAAACCTACCTAGTTTACCATTCTCTAGAAGAGTTTCAATATATTGAGAAAAGAAATCAAAAGCTTACTTGATTTTGTTTATCCCAGCAAGTCCCCTAGCAAATCTAAAGTTCTAAGGAACAAGTTTTAGGAAAAAGTCGTTTAGAATATCCAGTCTCCCTCTTCTATTTGATTTTTGTTTTGATCTAATAATATCTTTCCTTGCTTCTTAACCACTAGCTACTTTCTTTCATTTTAGCATTTTCATCAGAGGTACCAACAAGATAAAAGGTTAAATTTAGATATTTCTCTATTAATTATGTTTTATAAATGGTTTAGTGAGGATTGGTGACTGGTGAATTTTTCATACTTCCCCAGATTCCATTTCCTGAGACAAAATAATAAGGAATATACACAAACAAAGAAGCAAAACTTCACACCAACATCCAATGCAACAATTCAACTTCCCTTGGGGAAAAATAACACATCACCTTTAAGACCTGAGTTCTATTTCTATTTTGAGAATTTAGCATATATTACACCAAACACAGGGCACATTTATTGGGCACATTTGTGATCATATTTAATGTTTGTCTGCAGTTACACCGTTGTTGTTGGCCTTGGGGGTTAAGATGATGATTCTTCCTTCTGTTTAAACTTAATAGTCAAAATTAGTACTTTATCTGTAAGCTCTCCCACACTTTCTTCTGAAGACCACATTTTAAGGCTTTGCCTTTCTGTCTAAAAAAAAAAATGCTGGGGATTAATTCTCATCAGGCAAAATCAAGAATAGGAATTGTTCTAAATCTAAACCAACCTACATCCTGCCATTCAGTTTCCCTCCATTGGAAATGGATGAACATGTTCAGATCAGAGTGTAAATTGGCATGAACCTTCATCTGAAATGCAATAAAGTTAGAGAAGACTGGATGATTTTTAAAAATGTATCATTATTCATATCCAATGCTTCCTCTGCACTTCTGTGTACCATCTGGTCCTGATGGTCGAAGTGCCAAAATACCATAAGGAAAGTTGTTTTTGTGGTATTTCCAGTCCAACCAGAATCAAAAAGTACCAGAAATTTCTTGAGAAAAGCTGTAGTCATAGGACACAAAGCCCAGCTTGTCAAACCAAAGAGTTTAAGAAAAGTAGCTGAAATCAAGCTACTGTCCAAATTTAAATGCTGAACAAAGAGAGGATGTTCTGGGTTTTGGGTTTACCAGATGTCTTGAGCGCACACACACACACGCGCACACACACACACACACACACACACACACACACACACACACACATTTAAAAAACACTCTACCAATTCATCATAAATGTATCCCATTCCTTTATAAGCTACAGTTCTCTTTCTACCCCTTTATTTGTTTATCCCTATTCTGTTTATGTATTGATTTTTAAAAAGAGTATGTGTGGGTAAATGAAGTCATACAATTTCCAAAGACATCCGATTGGGGAAAAGAAGCATTATACAGACCCAGAGAATGGAATGCACCAAATTTAAAATACTTAATGGAATACACGTAATAGGTACAAAAACTATCTGATATCACCCTGTTTATGAGCCCTTTGATATCCAAATAATTCATTTACATGTCTTTCTACTTCTATACAGGACATCACAGCTTGTCAAATACAAGAAATCTTGAATCTTAAAAGACTCAATCTGTGCTCTAAACTTACTGCCCAGAAGGTTTAGAGTGGGCTGTTAAACTTGGCAACATTCTCGCTTCCATTCAAGCCCCAAACCTTCTGAGATATATTTGACACTGAGTTTCATGCAGCTTAATTTAGTTCAACTTAAAAAAAAAAATCTCTAAGTAGGGCAAGAGTTTAAGTGATGAATACTATTGTGTGACAATTAGTATGTTAAGGGTGAAAACTTATCATACATATTTTCTGCTAAAAGAAGTGTCCTATTATGCAAAGAACATAAGCTTTCATGTCAGACAGACATAGATTGAAATTCTGGTTCTCCACCTGCCAGTTGTGTGACCTCAGGCTGGTTACAAACTTCTCTGATCTTAAATTTCCTCATCTAAAAATAGACATGGGGACCAGGTTGTGGGGACCAATGAGCTATTGAATATAAAGTTTTGGAATATAGCAGGTGCTCCATCTTCTCATCAAATCTAGCTGTATATGAGGATGATAAAATAACAGACAGCTGAAGGGCAGATACTTAAGATGTTGGCTATTACAAAAGCACATTGTAATTCTTGCTTCAGTTCTTTTTCATCTATGGAAAGAAGAAAGAATGACTCTGGGATATAACTCATATAAGTTTGGGAGATAATGATGATATTCTCCATTAGGAATATTACCTACTCAGTTCCCATAGGCAATGTTTTAAAATCTTTTATTGCATAAAATTGTAATGCCTTGTGAGAGGCATGATCTGACCCGAGGTGCTTCTGAATCCATGTAAAACACATCTTATGAGGGCATTATTGAATCACTTGCTATGCCCTTGGCCCAGTTTCAAAGATCTTCTCCCAAGGACACCTAAAGAAGTAAAAAAAAAATTCAGGTCAATGATTTAACTGAAAATAAAATTTATTTCTTCAAATTTGAGGGTAATATTATCTGCATCTGGTATGTGCACTATAATCGTTGCTAGAATATGAAATCTGTTCCTAAACAAATAGTCCAACATGTTATCTTGTCTTGGAACATCCACTTTCCGTTTTCAAATCACAGGCCCAATAAGAACATCATAAAAACATGGACTTTATTGCTTTTCAGGGAATTATGACCTTGACACACCCAGGCTCAGTCCTTAAACTGAAAGCCTTAAATCCCAAAGCAGCGGCATCTAATCTCAAAGTTGTTATTGTCCTGTTTCTAATTCCTTTAGTTTGCATAACTTAACTTTTCTGCTCTCGTTGTCTCTTGAATCCATTCAATTGAATTGAATCACATAAATCTCTCATTCCCTTGAAACTGTTTTTTCTTTGTGTCAGTCCTGCATAACCCAGTTAGGAAAGCAATTAAGGTATCATTCTATGAAGCACCAAAGGAGTGCAAAAAACTGCCTTTTGAAGAACTTTGCCTGAACCTTATTTCTTCAACATTGTGCAGACTGAGGGAGGATATCCAGCTGCTGGAAGTTGCTTTCTTAACTCCTGTCACCCAGCACTGGGGTTCATCGCTCAAGCAAAACTAACACGAAGACTTTTTATTATTTGGAATCAAAAAATACATATGTACTGTTCTTCTGCCTCGAGTTTTGAGACACTGTCTTATTAAGAATGCAATCTGCCAAGAATATCCAAGTACATCCAAAGAGAACTCCATTGTCTCTGTGTTATGTTACAATATTTCTATTACATGGTGACATTCCTGAGACAGCACCTGCTGTGTGGCTTTGGGCTCTGGCCAGAAATGAAAGGGAAAAGCAACGTGCGGTTTAAATCAGAGTGGCACAGCAGTGCACGGCTGTAACAAATACCAGGGACTCAACAGTTGGGAGGGCTGAAGGAATCTCATTGTGCAGACGCTCGATTTCAGTGTGTAGGTGACTAACCCGGTCATTGACAGAAACCTATAGACAGGCAGATAGTAGAAATCCTTGCTTTTCTTTTTGCTAGATACATATACTTGGCATAATTTTTTGCTTTTCCTCCCCTATACTTGTAGGGAACTGGCTTTGGAAACTTGAAAAAGGTTTTGTAGCTTGTAGCTTCAAGTATAGACTCTTAATAGTACAAAATGAAAAGTGAACACAAAAATATTGGTATTTGTGAAGCTTAATTTTGAATAAAAATGGTTATTAGAAAATATATATATTAAAATACATAATATATGTATACAGGGTAACATATTATATATAAATATATATTTTGTGTATATACACATATGTGTATATAATGTATACAAAGTACATTATATTATATATAATATATACAATGTACTGTATACTGTATGTAATGTATACAATATATAAGGTACACATAGTGTATACACTATATATACAAATAATATATGTATATATGTACATATACATATATTAGATATTATATACAAATACTATGTAATATGTGTGTATCATTATGTGTACATATTACCATGTAATATGTGTATATTATATACATATATTATATATTTATTTTATCTAATATACACAACATACATGTAGTATATTACATACACATATTACACACAATATATTAATATAATATATACATATGACATACTATATTATATATACTTATATATGTTATATAAATTTATTCACATATATAATTTCTGTTGATGGGCCAGTAGATTTTGCCCTCTGGAGAAATATTTTGACGTTTCTAATCTTCTTCTTTATCAGTTTTTGTTGTAAATGATGTCGAATTTACAGAAACTAAAAGCTCTCGAATTTGTAGTGTTTTTGAGATGATCAGATGATCAAATTTCACAATTTTCACTCACTGTTTCTTTCGGACTCCTCAGCAGCCATGGTTGGGCAAGGGGTGGGGAGATGAAGTAGGAAACCACGCCCATGACGATGGCAGAGGTTAAAACTGTGAATTCCTATTTCTTATTTTTATTTATTCTATTTTAGAGATAGAATCTAGCTTTGTCACTCAGGCAGGAGTGCCGGGGCATGGTGATAGCTCACTGCTGCCTCAAATTCAAAGGCTCAAGCCATCCTCTTGCCTCAGCCTCCTGAGTAGCTGGGACTAGAGGCATGAGCCACCATGCCCGGCGATTTCTTGACAATTAAGTATACTTCAAAGAAATAGTACTTGTTTGGAGAAATCAATTGCATCTGTTAAAAGGGAAGACTACAACTCCAATCAGGCAGTGTTTGTTCATTTGTTTGCTTGTTTTAAATAAAAACGAGGCTTAATTCAGAAGAAATCTTTGCTCAGAAACGGGACACTAAGTCATTCTTGTTTTCTAACTAAATTGATGGTGCACTGTTGTTGACTTTGGGGTTAAAGACTTCAGTAAGAAGCCTTCTTGGCCTTTTCTCCATATATCTGATGACCTTAGAAAGTGATGACTTTATAGGATGTGACCACATGGCTCATACCACTGTGAGGTAAATGCAAAGCTCCCAGAAATCCCAGTGGGGGAGCAGAAAGAGCTATTATTCAGAAAGAGTTGCTGGGTCACCACTGAACATGATCCGTAATATTTCTCCTCAAACTCAAATGAAAACTCAACTTGTTTTATGCACATTATAGCATATATTCTAGCACCTATATAATTATTTCTCTCTCTCTCTCTCTCTGTGTGTGTGTGTGTAGTTTTATGGAAGAATGGAGACTTCATGTAATTTGAACATGAGAACCTCATTATGTTCTGTTTTGCATAATTTACCCTGTCTCCTCAGTAGGTCAGGAATGAGGTTAAGAAAAGAAGCAGGATTTCATGTCATACATGTAGAATTCCAACCTCAGTAACTGCTGTCTTTCTGTTTCTTCTGGGAATTCTTATCAATCTGATGGGCTTGTTTATAGCGCTAAATCGGAGTCTTAAAAGCCTCTATATGCTTTACTGAAACATGGAGTGCTTCTGAACTTCAAAATCAATTGCATCGATTCAATTATAGAACATAAGTGAAGACTAATGGTTTTTATGTTCATTAACTTCTAATTTACATAAGATAGAAGATGTTAATATGGTCCCAGAGTCTTTGTGGGAAACCATTTTAGTCAAGCTAGAGAAAATGGGACTTCCATTTTCATTTGCAATGGATCAATATTCCCAAAATTAAAATAGATAATCTTCAGATCAAATTCCACACTTCTTTTACCTTTTCTGTTACCAAAGAACATTTGTGAACTCCTGGTTGAGTCAATGTAGACTCTATTAGCTGCTCAATGGCTTTTATAAGCAAAAATGTTTTTCTCTTACGTTTTTCCAGAAGTTAAAATAAATTGACAGGTATTTGGAATGTTCTGAAATGTAGAAAAGTCTAACAGTCAAAATCAGAACTTAAGATAAAGGCAAAACTTGAAATATTTCCAATATGAATTACATTCAAATGAATTCTAAATATTTTAGAGGATTTTTCCCCTTGCAAATTAACAGTTGCTTTGTTTCTGATTTTTTTTTTTTGGTTGGATACCAGAAATCATATTAGTGCAATGTGTAACTAGAAATAATACTAGTTGGGGCACATCTAAACCTAAACACAGATTGGTATGGGAGTTAGAAGAATCTTAAATCATTTCTTAATCAAGTCCTGGATGTGATTTTCTTCTAGCCTTTGATATTCTGCTTGTTTTCTTTGGAAAACAAGATAGGAATTACTTTCTTTCTCCAAGTTAGTCTTCATTTGGAAAGTGCTGGATGTTTTCCTTGGGGTCATATTCCTTTTGTTTTTTTCATTCAACATTTCCATTTTTTTTATTGTTGAGGGGACAAGGTAGTGTTTGATCTGAGCAATATTTTATTTGTTCATGAAATAGTTTTAAACATACTTAGAATGGTTTCCAACTAATTTGGATTCCAAGTGAAACTCTACCACAGTTTTTGTGACTTTGATCTATCTAATAGTTCCAAGATTCAATTTTCATACTTATAAAATGGGAACAATATTTCTACATCTTATTTTGGTTTGGAGAGGGTTATGTAAGATATTACTTGTAAATCAGCTAGTTCAATGACTGATATACATATATGTATATATACGCACACATATATATATATCTCCACAAACAACACACACATGTATGTATATATGTATGTATGCATATATGTATGTATGTGCATATATGTATATATAGACATATATATGTGTGTGTATATATACATACACAGAGAGAGAGAGAGAGAGAGAAGGTGCTCAATAAATAGTGGGATCTCATATCTTGGTCTGCGTATATTTTTGTCCTGAAGTCTACTTTTCTTGCCCCAAGTATTTTTCCTTACATGGGAATACAAGTGCATTCATTCTTTTATTTTCTATTTTGGTTGAACTCTGTGTATTCTCTGTAATTGCTTAGGGTCAGGTATGGCTGTATAAGACTGAGTACTCTACAATGGAAGGACAACATGTAATGAAACCCAAATTAGGGTGTTAGAAATGACCCTATCTATAAAGTGCACACTGGGAGTGGAAGACACATTTTCTAAAACGCTTCAGTTAAAAATAAAAGCAACAATACAAACAGAACAAAACAAATTCAATTTCTTTAAGTCTCATTTATTATATTTGACTTTAAAAGTACAGCAGAAATTAAAATTATAAATATCTCATGACAAATAAAGTAACCCAGTTACTTTTCCAAAACCATCTCATCCATTACCATATTAATATATAGAAAGCTGTATACTTTCATATTTTTGAACGTTTATTTTATTCTTCATTGCCAACTTTCACACAGCTGCTTTGATAGATTATAACCAGGTTGCTTAAAAGCATTTGAGCCCATTACTTACAGTCACAAAGTTTCTACCTGAAAATAAGCGTTAATGTCAAATAATAAAAATCATCCATTTTTTTTCACTGTTTCTAATGTGCGTGATCAGAGTCCAAGCTGAGAAAGGTCACATTTTCAAGTCTTCAGTCCATTTTGCATGTAAGAATATTCTGATTGGAGAGATGATTCTGAGGGGCTAAGAGATGTCTACAGGACCCAGGAAATCAAGGAAAAGATTTAATAAAGGATTATGGGGTTGGTCACATAGGATGATATTGGATACTTCCCAAATTGAAGAAGAGGAAGAAAAACCAGTGTATATGTGGCAGATATTCATTACAAATATGATGAGGGAAAGGGGTCAGGAAGATTGTTGAATAGTATGACAACCAGTGACAATAGCCTTTGAAAAGAGAAGGGTTCCTATTATTATTTCTGCTCCCATGATCCTTATCATTAATGTGGTGGCTGCTGCTGCTGCTGCTGCTACTTCAACTAACCGCAACTGTCAGCATTTCCTCCTTCCCACTGATTCGTACATTTACGATGTTTAGGACACTATTGTGAGCTCCTTGATGCATTTTTTCATTTAACCTTCTGAGTAAGACTTTGAGGTAGGTATTACCATACCAATTGTATTGATAAAGAATCAGAGGCTTAAAAAAAAAAAAGTTTTCTGTGAAAATGTGGTAATGTGATTATATTCACACAGGTTTCTTTGACCTCAGAAACTCATGTTCTTAAAGGACAGGCAGAGAGAGAGAGAAGAGGAAAAAGTAAGAAAGCAATACAAACTAGGATTTTAGGCTTAGGTTCAATTTCATATAGCAGAAACCCCAAATACCAGTGACTTAAGACTAAAAGAAATTATTCTTTCACATAGATGAACTATAGAAATATGCGGTCCATGGTCATTAGGCATTGTCTTTCTATTGTTTTATTCGTCTTCTGTGGTACGTGGCTTTTATCCTCAAGATTGACTCCTAGTCCAAGTTAAATAATGCGAAACAAGTAGTACATTCAGGTAAAACAGAAATTTGTATAATAAAGGAAACAAAATTAAAGTACATTACTTGGTTCAGTAGTGAACAATATTTACATAGTTATATTACAACAGATGCTGATTTAGTTCAAAATTGCAATTTAAATACTGGGAGGCTGGAGAGAAGATGTGCATATGTGCATGAGTGTATGTTTGGATGGTGTTTTAAAAATAGATATATCATCAAATAATAGAGAGAAAGGAATAGCATCAGTATAGCAGTGTAAGTCTAATATTCAGAAATATGAAAGTAAATACCAGACGAAACAGCTGTAAAGGTCGAAAGTACATGACCCTGTGTAGCAGGAGTGTACTAAGAGTTGAAATGAAGAAGAAACCAGAATTTTGCAAGAAGTTTATTTTTTGCTTTTTGCAAACTAGAAAGGTAATAATTGTTTTAACAGATGTATGCTCATTAATCAAGCTGTAAAAATATTTTTAAAGCAAGTAGTCGTAACCTCTTCATCCAGGAATGATCATTATGTACTTTTGAGGTATGTTTTCTCTCAACTTTAAGGTTATCACAGTCTATGCAGGAGGCAGACACCAAAGTACATCACACAACGAGGGAACAAGTGCAGTGAGAAAGATAGACAGGATGAGAGTAGAGCAAACCCTAATCATGTGCATTTCTACTCACAAAAAGGAGAGTGTTGGACAGTGGTGTGCTGGTAAATGTTTCACAAGCAGCGAGCTAAGAAAAATTTTACATGTGTATATACTTGTATACATTTATTATAATTCAGATATAAAAGATAGATACATAGCTTCAGATTTAAAAAATGAAATATATAATATATTCCTTATTGTTATTTTATTTATTTATTTTTTGAGACAGAATCACACTTGGTTGCCCAGGCTGGAGTGCAGTGGCACAATCTCGGCTCATTGAAACCTCTGCCTCCTGGGTTCAAGTGATTCTCCTGTCTTAGCCTCCTGAGTAGCTGGGATTACAGGCATGCGCCACCACGCCTGAATAATTTTTGTATTTTTAGTAGAAACCGTGTTTTGCCATGTTGGCCAGCCTGGTCTCGAACTCCAGACCTCAGGTGATTCGCCCGCCGTGGCCTCCCAAAGTGCTGGGATTACAGGCATGAGCCACTGCGCCTGGCTTCTTTTTGTAAATTCTATACAGTTGATGAATGAAAAACTCTGACACAAATGTTTGTTAATATTTTTATTAAGATGAAAGAGAAACAATGAAGATGTATGCTGGAACTTCCCTCATTTGTCAATGGCATGAGAAACTTCTTGGCTGAATCTGATGGTGGTTTTTAAACACTGAAATATTTCCTCATTTTTTGTGTGTTATTGATAATGTAAGAGCTATAGATATATTATAGTTTTAAAGTTTGATCTGCATTATTATAATTTTATTCATCATTTTCTTAAGCCTAATCAACAAAACAAAAAATTAAACCTTCATTTGTAATATTTTCTGATTTCTATGGTATAAATTCTTTCATTCCAGCCAGTGTAATGCCGGTGAATGTGGAATTAGGAAGACATGTGTTCATTCTTACATAGCATTTCTGTCATAAAAATATAGTAAGTGTAAGTAACCTGAAGAGAATAAATAAAAACAAAATGGCATAAATAATTAGAAAGTGATGGGTTTAAGTATATTTTGCTTTTGTTTTTCATATAATTTATTTAATAATAAATTCATATAAATTAATTTTTATTACTGCCTGTGTTTAGTTACCAGCTCATAAAATTCCTGAAGTTGGAATAATTTTTTCTCATGAACTTCCAGGAGCTGGTGCCAGCACACCACTGGTTGTCTGATGAGTGAGTAACACTTCCTGGAGAAGGTGAAACCTCAGGTGGGTCTTACCAGATAAGTAGGAATCAGCTGCTCAATGGTCTTGTGAATGGAAAAGAAGATAAACGCTAAAGCAAAGTGGCTAGATAATGGCGAGAGAAAGGCAATGCGTGGATGGAAATATAAGCAGATGTGTATTTGCTGAGATGAAATTCTCAGAAAGCAAGGGCATGATAAAAAAAGATCCTGCAAACTGCATCAAGGAACTTAGAATTTATCCTATAGGCCACGAGGAGCTGTTGGAGGATTTAAAGCAGGAGAGTGAATTATTTAGATTTACGGCTGAAGCATGATCTTCTGGCCAATCCTTGTAGAATGAACATGAGAAGGAGTAAGACTTAAGACACGAAAACCAGTTGGGAAGCTGTTGCAGTGCTTTAGAGAAGTGATGATATGTGCTGATTCAGGACAGTTGTGTTTAAGAAAGAGGAGGTGATACATTCCAGAAATATTTAAAAGGTAAAGTCAGCAGGGCCAGTGATTGATTAGAAGAAGGCAGGGGTGAGGGAGAGGGAAAAGTCAATGATGGCTTCCCAGTTTTCAGCTCAGTTTATAAATTATGGATCGACGGCCAATAAATGGAGTCAAGGAAGAGGATTAGATTTCTGGGCTATGCTGATTAATTCAGAGTCCTTATGTACAGTTTCAGTCATTATGGAATATCCATGTGGAAATACCTTGCAGTTCTGGCTGAAGATAAAGTTTAGTGCATGATTAATATACAGGTGTTAGTAGATGAGCTCTGGAGGGAAAAGCGGGCGAAGTAAGAGGCAGGAAACAAAGCATAACTTGAAGATGCATCTGCACATAGAGAATCAGCAGAAGAACAAAGGCCAGTACTGCAGACAGAAGGACTGACCGGAGAGGTAAGAAGTGAATAGGAGAACGTGAATCATGTAGTACAGGAAGAAAGACTGTTTAAAAAGCCAGCATGACTCACGCCTGTAATCCCAGCACTTTGGGAGGCCTAGACAGGCAGATCACGAGGTCAGGGGTTCGAGACCAGCCTGACCAACGTGGTAAAACCCTGTCTCTACTAAAAATATAAAAAATAGCTGGGCATGGTGGTGGGTGCCTGTAATCCCAGCTACTCAGGAGTCTGAGGCAGGATAATTGCTTGAACCTGGGAGGCAGAGATTGCAGTGAGCAGATTGTGCCACTGCACTCCAGCCTGGGGGACAAAGCAAGACTCCATCTCAAAAAAAATACATAAATATAAAAGCCAGCATGGAGAAATAATGTCAACAGTGCCAAATGAATTGTGTATGCCATTTGTATATTTATACCTCAAATTAAAATATAATATCTTTCACATGTTGTAAATATGATTTTGATTGATGTTTTTGCTTTTAGAAAATTTTAGTGCACAAATAGTATGGATTTATTGTGAAATAATGATAAAATATACAAATATAAAAGAAGAAACACTTTTTATCCCACTTCTCAGAGTTAATAGCTGTTAAGATTTCAAATTTAAGTGATTCTTGAACTTTTCTGTATATGTGTGCGTGCACATACATATCCAAATTAATGTATTGTGTTCAATTGATAGGAAAATGCACTTATTCAATATTTTAATGACTATATATAATACTCCTTATGTGGCTGTATTATACTTTATATAACCTATACCCATTGTTAAACACTTTAAATTATTATTATTACTTTCACCTATTATAAGAATCATAATAAACATCTTTGTGCTTAAAGCATTTATATGTAATTTGGTTTTTTTTTTTCCTTCAAGAACAATCTCTAAATGTAGAATTAACTAAGTTAAAGGATATAAAACACTTTTAAGGATTTTGACACATTTTGCCAACATGCTTCTTAGAAATATAGGTCTGATGAGATTTTCACCAGCGCTTATAAATGGTGCTCATTTCTCCAAGACCTCATCAGTGCGGAATATTCCCAGATTTTATCTATATTTAAAAATATTAATAGTATCCATAGATCTTTCACCTACACCAAAAAAAAAATCTTAAAGCCAAATATTTTTCCGGCATTTTATAAACTAGTTGTAAAACCAGGATGAACTAAGAGTAGCAGATGATGCTATATTTTGGTGGGGTATAAAACTAACACTAACATCAGATTTTCACAGCCTCTGTTGCTGAGTACTTCCCCTGATTGTGCCTTGTTTCCACTTGTTCACTTTTATTCAGACCACTGTATGCACTGCTTGTTCAGACAGCCTTCTTGCTCTTCTCCTTGTCCAAGTTGTACATTTGTTCAAGTCATTTTTGAAAAATTCTCGTAGAAATGCCTGTGGAGCTTTGAATGTTTAAGCCATAATTAATATTCAGTTACGTATTTTCTTGAGTAATGTGTTCACTTACTTTTCTTACATGGGTTACAAGATCACAAGGGAAAGGACCATGGCACGTAGTCAGTCCTAGTCTGTCATCTGTGAATCACATTCTTGCATGACGATGGATAAGCAATAAGGAAACATAGGGAAGAATAACACAAAATCATGAGCATGTTACTAACTTTGGCTTTGTACTAATGAATTGTCTATTCTAATACAATTATTTGAAAAGAAAATGAGCATTTTATAGACTTTAAAAAAAAAAATTGAGCAGCTTTCCCAATGATTTTGGAAAAGTTTTGACCTACCGTGTGTGTGTGTGTGTGTGTGTGTGTGTGTGAAAGAGAGAGATGTTGTAGGTTATAGAGGGTTGTAGATTATGTGGATAGGAAAAGGGACAGATCTAGATGATTTATTTTACAGATATAAAGGCTAAGGTAAAGAAATGCTAGGTGAGTTTCTTCAAACACAAAGTTGGTAGGAGAGATGTTGATCCTGAACTTAGTTCTGCTGACTTTCTGGTTAGTTTTATACCACTAGACTCCATCCTTAACATGTATATTTTTAATTCATGTATAGTGTATTTAGAAAAGATTGATAAAATTGACAATTTGGATTCAAACCTGAAATATAAATATTCCAGTAATCGTAAGTGATTGGAACCACAGAGTAACTTGAGGGACTTCACAAGTTTTCCATTTTTTATTATCTCTGATAAAGCAAATATCTTCCCTATCTAAATAGCCATTTTGCATTTTCTTGGTATTTTTTTCTCTTTTTATAATCACTTTCAATGGAAAACATGCTAATCTCCCAACAACAACAACAACAACAGAAAAGCCCAAGATCAGATGAATTCACAGTCAAATTCTACCAGCTGTACAAAGAACTGGTACCAATCCCACTAAAACTGTTTCAAAAATCAAGGAGGAAAAAATCCTCCCTAACTCGTGCTATGAAGCCAGTATCACCCTGAAACAAAAGCCAGGCAAAGACACAATGAAAAAGATAAGCTAACATCTCTGATGAACATAAATGCAAAAATTTCCAACAAAATACTATTAAACCAAATCTAATAGCAAGTTAGAAAGATAATATACTGTGACTAAGTAGCTTTTATTTCAAGTATGCAAGGATGTTTTAATGTATGGTTTATAATGGTGAATCAATAAATGTGATTCACCATATAAACGGAATTAAAAACAAAAACCATGTGATCGTTTCAGGAGACCCAGAAAAAGTATTTGATAAATTTAGCACCCTTTCATGATTAAAAACCCTCAATAAACTAGGCATAGAGGGAATATAGCTCAAAATAATAAAAGCTGTATATGACAAATCCACAACTAACATTACTGAATGGGAAAAAGTTGAAAGCATTTCTCCTAAGTCCTGGAATAAGACAAGTATTCCCACTTTCACCACTACTATTCAACATACTACTAGAAGCTCTAGCCAGAGCAATCAGGAAAGAAAAAGAAGTACTGGAGACCATTATTTTAAGTGAAATAACTTAGAAACAGAATGTCAAAAACTGCATGTTCTCCCTTATACGTTGGAGCCAAATAATGTGTACACATGAACATAGAGAGTAGAATAATTGGAGAAATTGGAGACTCACAAAAATGGGGAGTGAGGGATGAGAAATTACCTACAGGTTACAACTCTGTTTGGGTGATGGTTATATTGAAAGCCCAGGCTTCACCACTACACCGTATATACATGTAACACAATTGCACTTGTACCACTTACATTTATAAAAAATACGGATATAATTTAATAAAAATTAACAAATAAATATATAGGTAATGTGGCTTTGAGTTATCATTATACCTCGAAGGCAACACATTGCATTTGCTATGGCTAACCCTATAATGCATTCTTATATAAATAAAACCACATGTATCAGAAGACCTGTTTAGAAAGGAATGCCCCACATCTTCCCTGAACAGAGTTTAATAGTTCTGTGTGTGTGTATATATATTTTTGCACATAAACTCTTGTGTAGCAAGTTATAAAATTAAAGATATTTTAATGATGCTAATGGTGATAGATAAGCTTCCTCTTTAGTGATTGATAACAATTTTACAAGCCTGCATACCTTTGTTAAATGTTGACTCTTCTGTATCTTCATTCTTACATATGCCTGTATATACGGATATCTGTTTGTAGAAGCATGTATTCACGTATACACTCAACATGTATCTGCGGATGTATATACAGTGTTATTGAGATAAACACTTAGAGAAAAATATTTCCCTTCTTAGTTACCATCAAGTGATATGATCTGATAGTTTTCAAAACCACATTAAGAAACCTTTGATTTATAAGTTTGCCATGCAGAGATATCTCTTTGCATGTTTAATTTTATCAGCAATTAGACCTCCAGGGGAGTTGTAACAAATGCATTCAGCTCAATGGTTGGCTCTTCCCATCCTCCTGGTGCACCTTTCCAGTCCTTTCCAGTCCACATGCCCTGTGGACACCCTGGTACCCATTAGTGGAGTCTACATAATTGTCAACTCTGGATGTCAAGGATTTTTCACTTCGACCTCTAACCTCAACTCTCTTGGTGGAGAAACACGTATCTTTCATCTCCTCCACCTGCCTACTTGGATCCCCTTTCTGTAATGAAGGAGCTCTTGTAATAGCAAGGACTCCTGTTTCAAGCTGGGCTCTGTTTCTTTCTTTCTATCCCTGGGATGTAATTATCTCATGATAAGCACCTTTGTGTCTAATGACTTAATTCGTTAATCACATAAATGCTGTAAGTGATGTTTTGTGTGATGAAAATTTGCAATATGTAGTAAATCATCAATGTTCCTCTATGCTGGACAGGAAAGCAGACCTCTCGGTCTGGGAGTTTAATTTCTGTCTCCTCCAGACAGGTGTTTTTTGTGTGTGGGTTGGTAGAGGTGGGAGAAAAAACACTGCTTTACGTTAAACAGATGGGGGAGGGTGTAATAGTGTTTTCCTGAGCCATGACACTGTTTAATCTGCCCTACACATGTACACACAGATTTTAACATCTAACTGCTGCTTTTTCCCAAAATAAGGCCCATTGGCTGGAAAGCGGCAACAGCTGTTAGAATGCTGTGGTTTCAGTTTTTTTTTTCTTTTTTCTTTACTGTATTTATGTTTATTGTGGATGTGCCTAGCAGGTAAAAATTAGCATTTTGGGGACCAAAGCATTTCTGTTTTATTCCCACAACAAGAGGCACACACTTAAGTAAAAATGACTTAATAGGTTATTTTGCATAGGTCATTAAGCAATTTGGAGTGACCTTCTCTACAAACGTAACATGACTTCCAGTGAATCAGTGGACCTGTAGGGTTGGAAAGGTCTAATACCTTTCCTCACCTATCATAATGGTTACGGCCAATACTCCTATAGCAAAAGTTAGGTTAACAAGAGAAAAACACAACACATTTATTTAATCAAAGTTTTATATGACATAGGAGCCTTCAGAAAATAAAGACTAAGATCCCAGGAAAACTATCTGTTTTTATGCTTAGATTTGATGAATGATAGGCAGTCATGTAGAAATGGGACTGGACAAAATGGTATGAACTACTGGTTATAGAGTGAGTAGGGAAAAACCCAGCAAGGCCTGTCCAGATTCTCCTTAGCCTCTCTGTGCCTCATTCCTTCCTCTTGGTTATGCGGTAGGACTCCTCTGGAATGAGGGTCATCAGTGGAGAAAACAGAAGGGAGACAGTGAGCTTTCAAGGTTGTATGGCTTGCTTTGGAGGAGAGAAGTTCTAGTTTCTATGACCAACTTGGAGAAGAGGAATTTTGGTTTCTATCATAAGCATTGGTGGAAAAGGAGGGTGGGAGATAGGAGGATGACAGAAGATCAGAGAGA